>NC_043015.1:45571525-45659025 GCF_006345805.1 Octopus sinensis
TTTAATCAATCAAATATGAACCATTCCTTCTTCAGATATTCTTAGATGGAGTCGCTGCTATAATTGGTTTTCCAGTTATGGCAGCAACTCCATCGAAGGAGAGGGGCTTTCTCTGTCCGGGTTGCGGATCCGTGGAATAAGCTGCCGGACGAGATAGTGAAGATGCCGATGACCACTCGGTTCAAAGTCTCTCTTGACCAGAAATGGCCTGAACTCTTTGTATGAACATCCTCCCTGTACATAACTCCATGTCTCCCTACATGGCCTTGCTTTTTGCTTTTTGAGCCAAAAAATTAACTTAACTTAACTTAACTAACTTAACCTAAGAATAACTGAAGAAGGAATTTTATTCCAATTTATCATCGAACTATGAATAACTAAATTACTATAGGTTCCTTTTTGTGTGTTTTATTCAGGAAGCTGAAAGGAAAGTAGAAGAAGAAAGAATTCGTAAAGAAAATATTTTGAAAGGCAATCCATTACTGAACCAAGAAAAAATAGATTTCAAAGTGAAAAGACGGTAAATATTGGTCTGTTATTATTGTTCCTTGAGTAGCCATGTATCCACTTTACAGCAAGACCCTTGTTTCTGTCCCTCTGTTATACTTTAACCCCTCGTCACTTGGTATAAAGCCACCTTACTCAATAGTACTCCCTCCTCAGTTGAGGGGTTGTATCTCGCAAGTTACTTGGTAGCCCCACTGATGCTGGTGCTACATAAAAAGAAGCCAGTATACTCTGTTAAATGGTTGGCATTAGGAAGGTGCATCCAACAACAGAAACCATACCAAAACAGGCCGCTGAAGTTTGACATAGTACTTTGGTTCACCAGCTCCTGTTGAACTGTCTAACACATGCCAGCATGGAAAATGGTCATTAAATGATGGTGATGATGAGCAGGATTTTTAAAGGGCAAGTAAAATACCTCAGTCGGGAAAATGTAAGACTGAAAATCTAAGGGTCCTTGGTTCATTCCTGCTCTTCATCATTTGGCCTTGTACCAAAATTTGAAACAGTTATTATTTTCATCATCATCATTATTATTATTATTATTAAGGTGGTGAGCTGGAAGAATCGTTAGCACACCAGGCAAAATGGTTAGCGGTATTTCGTCAGTCTTTATGTTCTGAGTTCAAATTCCGCCGAGGTCGACTTTGCCATTTATCCTTTTAGGGTCGATAAATTAAGTACCAGTTACGCACTAGAGTCGATGTAATTGACTTAATCCCTTTGTCCTTGTTTGTCTCCTCTATGTTTAGCCCCTTGTGGGCAATAAAGAAATAAGAAACTGAAAGAAGCCTGTCTTACTGTGTGTGTCTGTCTGTCTCCCAGTACCACTTGACAACCATTGTTGGCGTGTTTACATCTCTGTAACTTAGCAGTTTGGCAAAAGAGACTGATAGAATAAGTACCAGGCAAAAGAGACAGACAGAATAAGCACTGGGATTAATTCATTTAACTAAAACTTCAGCAAGGTGGTGCTCCAGCATGGCCACAGTCAAATGACTGAAACAAGTAAACGATAAAAGATACAAACTCTTTTACTTGTTTCAGTCATTTGACTGTGGCCATGCTGGAGCACCACCTTTTTTAGTTGAGCAAATCAACCCCAGGACTTATTCTTTGTAAGCCTAGTACTTATTCTATCGATCTCTTTTGCTGAACCGCTAAGTTACGGGTACATAAACACACCAGCATCGGTTGTCAAGCGAAGTTGGGGAACAAACACACACACATATATACGACAGGCTTCTTTCAGTTTCCGTCTACCAAATCCACTCACAAGGCTTTGGTTGCCCTGAGGCTATAGTAGAAGACACTTGCCCAAGGTGCTACACAGTGGGACTGAACCCGGAACCATGTGGCTGGTAAGCAAGCTACTTACCACACAGCCACTCCTATGCTGTGTGGTAATACCTGTGCCGGTGGCACGTAAAAAGCACCCACTACACTCACGGAGTGGTTGGCGTTAGGAAGGGCATCCAGCCGTAGAAACACTGCCAGATCAGACTGGACCTGATGCAGCCTTCTGGCTTCACAGACCCCAGTTGAACCGTCCACCCCATGCTAGCATGGAAAGTGGACGCTAAATGATGATGATGATAGTAAAGTTTAAAGAGTTGGTTTTTTTTTTTTTTGACAGATTTAGTTATCTTATATATGTATTATGTATATGTATTAATTTTTTTTTTGTTTTCTGCTGTTATTTTTAGGTGGGATGATGATGTGGTGTTCAAAAACTGCGCCAAAGGAGGGGACGACAGGAAAGGCCGAGGTTTCATTAACGATACACTTCGCTCAGAGTTTCACAAAAAATTCATGGAAAAATATGTGAAATAAGGAGACGGAACTTTCAAAATGATAATTATAAAAACAGGACAGATGTCAAAAGTTAGACACAGTAGTCATTGGGGAGATTTTTATCATCGCTATATCATGCTTATGTCATCATTCATAACTTCCCCCTTTTTATTTTTTTCCCCTTTCTGTTTATTTTTTCCACTGTTGGGATTTTAACACTATAGAGAAGCTGTCAGTCTATGGAAAACTATCATATTCCTCTTAGTCCCATGTTGGTGTCATATCTGGAATTAAAAAAATTAAAATTAAAAAAATAAATAAATAATTCATGGAGGTTCGTGCAGAAAGGTGAGAATTCAAACAGTGATGTTTCTTTTCAATCTTAATAAGTTCTGGCAGATTTCACCTGGGTATCTGGTCGCTGTTGTTTTCCATCATCAGAGAACATCTCTCTTTAGATGATGTATGTTCATAACCCACATAGTGCAAAACAGCAAACTTCTTATGTTATTGACCCCCTTTCATGGGATCATTGCTAACATATCAACCACAACCATGTAAATTTCTAAAATATAATTAAAAAGTACAATTAATAAAAATTCTTTCATTCGTGCATATCAATACTGCCTTTTAATAATTAATATTTATAGAAATCTAATGAAAAGTACTTAAAGAAATTGATAAAGATCAATAAAATACCAGACATATACTGATAGAATATTTAATATAAAATATGTGTTTGTTGAATACAAGTTATTCATCATCATCATCATTGTTCGACCGTGGTCGAGACAATGGAATTTACCATGCTACGCCAGACTTCACGGTCCATCATAGCATTACGGAGGTCCTGTTGCTGGATGCCTGTATCCCTGGAGATTACATCAGGGTAGGAGAGTGTGCGCCCTCTGGTATTGCGAGTAGATGGCTTCCAGGGGAGAAGAGTAGAAATTGCCTCATTTTCAGCTCTACAACAATGTCCAGCAAACTGGACTCTCCTACCTTTCACAAGAGATGATACAGGTGGTAGTTTCCCATTTATTAGCATTTTGGTTGGATGACGCTTCCACGAGAGATTTTGAGCTCTCATAAGGAGGCGAGTGTAGGTTCCATCCAACCGCCTCTCAAGCTTCTTTGATAATGTCCAGGTTTCTGAGCCATATAGTAGAATTGGTTCGACTGTGGCTTTGAAGATTTCAAGTTTGAAGTCTCTGCTTAGATTTGATGACCAGATGTTATGCATGTCATTACAGGCTGACCAAGTTATTACATTAATATTTGGTTGGAAATTAGAGCAGTGAGCTGGCAGAATTGTTAGCACGCCGGGCAAAATGCTTAACAGTATTTTGTCCCTCTTTGCATTCTGAGTTCAAATTCTGCTGAGATTGACTTTGCTTTTAATCCTATAGGTGTTGATAAATTAAGTATCAGTTGAGCACTGGGGTCGATGTAATTGACTTGCCCCCTCCTCCGAAATTGCTGGCCTTGTGCCAATATTTGAAACCAATATTTGGCTGCAAATTAGCGAGTTTTTAGGCTTAAATTACTGCACTCTTCCACATTCAGCTCGTTAATAATTCAACGGCCCTTAATGCTCAAAATTGTTTCAGACATTTATCGACCTCTTGGATGGCCATGTAGATCTCCCTCATCCTCATAGGGATCTATATTAACCGCCTTGCCAATCCTTGGCCTAAAGTAGTGGTTCCCAAACTTTTTCGGGCTGCTGCCCCCTTGACACCCAGACCACATTCCTATCACCTCCGCCCCAACTAACCATCACAAACATCATGATGATGAATGCAAAGGCACATGGCCTAACGATTAAGGTACTGCATTTATAATTGTCAAGACAGTGGTTTCAATTCCCAGTGCAACAGAGCGTGCATTGTGTTCTTGAGCAAAACAATTTCATGTTGCTCAGTCCACTCAGCTGTAAATGACTTTCAGGGTAGGGGAATCTTGTAGTCTCAGTCACTTATTTACAATGCAAATTGGTTTATACTCCAGCCTTATGAATCCTAGAGCTCATCACACTTAAGTCTATGTTTATCATCCAAGGGAAATTTGGCTGCTATTTCTAGCAGGTTAACAGACTGTTTAGAAGCAACCCCCACCCCTGATAGTTCACACTTGTGCTGCTATTTACCTTGAAGGTAGAGAGGGAATGATTGAATGGTCAAGAGCTGTGGTTCCCAAACTTTTCCAGGCTGCTACCTCCTTCACACCCAGGCCACATTCCTAGCACCCCCCGCCCCAATTAACCATCACAAACATAGACCTTTTTCTGAAGCAAATTCTATTTAACAAACAAAACTTAACCTAATGGACCCCATTATTTTGTTGTTTTATACTTGAATCGCTGCCCCATTATCGCCCCACATGGAATTTTCCACCGCCGAGGGGGGCAATACTGCCCACTTTGGGAACCACTAGTCTAAAGGAAGGGGATGTTCTTTGATAACAAACATCAACAGCATTAAGATCGTTCCATTCGGTTCTGCCAGAAACATATTGAGAATGAAGATATTTTATTTTATGAAAAAATAAAATTGACATAAAAAGGAGATATTCTCCTCCTTCTTTTCTTTCTTTCTTTCTTTTTTTTGTTATTTCCATATCCAGATGATTCTTTATTTGAAGAAGAAAATCGTAACACAAAAACACATCAATTCATTTTTACAGTTTTTTTTTGAAAAATTTATTTAATAAAATTGAAAACAATTCCATTGTAATTTCATTGCATAAATTGTGTTGCTAAAGTTATTATTTTTTTAGATTTTTGTATTGATATTTAAAAAAAACTTTATTTAATAATAATCTACAAGGTGCAGGTGTGGCTATGTGGTTAAGAAGCTCACTTTCCAACCAGATGGTCCCGGGCTCAATCCCAATATGCCGCACCTTGGACAAGCGTCTTTTACAATAGCCCTAAGCCCATAAATGCCTTGTGAATAAATTTGGCAGGTGGAAACTATGTTGAAGCCTATGGTGTATATATATATCATCATTTAATGTCTGTTTTCCATGCCTTCATGGGTTTGACTGTTTGACTGAGGTCTGGAAAGCCAAGAGCTACACCAGATATGTGTGTGTGTATGTATGTGTGTATGTAGGTATGTATATATGTATGTATGTATGTATATATATATACTCTTTTATTTGTTTCAGTCATTTGACTGTGACTCTGGCAATGTTCCTACAGCTAGATACCCTTCCTAATGCCAACCACTCCGAGAGTATAATGGGTGCATTTTATGTGCCACTTGCATGGGAGCCAGTCAGGCGTCCCTGGCATCAATAATGTTCAGATAGTGCTTTTTACATGCACCGACACAGGAGGCACTAGCATCAGCCACATTCAGATGGTGCTTTTTATGTGCCACCAGCATGGGAGCCAGTCAGGCGGCCCTGGCATTGACTACGTTCGGATGGTGCTTTTTATGTGTCACTGGTACAGGCATTGTCCACGTTTGGATGGTGCTTTTTACGTGCCACCAGCATGGGAGTCAGTAAGGCAGCTTTAGCATTGACCATATTCAGATGGTGCTTTTTACATGCCAGCGGCAGAGCAGCCATTCAGGGGACACTGGCCACATCTACGATTTTGGTTTTACTTGACTCAACAGGTCTTCTCAAGCATATCATATCGCCCAACACATCAAGAGCACTTTTAAATGGGCTGAACATGCAACAATGGCATCAGCCATGGCTGCGATCTCACTTTAGTTGCCGGGTCTTCTCAATCACAGCATATCTCCAAAAGTCTTGGTCTCCTGTCATTGCCCCTGTGAGGCCCAACGCTCGAAGGTCATGCTTCACTACCTCATCCCATATCTTCCTGGGTCTACCTCATCCACAGGTTCCTTCCACGGTTAGGGTGTGGCACTTCCTCACACAGTTGCCCTTATCCATATGTAATACATGACCATACCAGCGCAGTCATCTCTCTTGCACATCACTTTTAATGCTTCTTATGTCCTACTTTTCTCTCAGGGTGCTCACATCCTTCATATGGATCCATACATGTAACTCCCAAAAAATTGGTTGAGTGCCCTTCTTTCGTTTGTCCACTCACTCGTGTGTATGTATGTATGTATATATATATATATATACCGGAGTAAACACATAAATGTGAAACAAGGTGGAAAAAAGAGTACTCAAATACCAGTGGTAGAGTAATATGCTTTATTTTAAGCAGCAGAAAATTCAACAAAATCTGTTACTCTGAGTTTCTCGTTGCCGTTCATCAGACAGTTTTTGCTAGACAGTTTTTTCTAGCAAAAACTGTCTGATGAACGGCAACGAGAAACTCAGAGTAACAGATTTAGTTGAATTTTCTGCTGCTTAAAATAAAGTATATATATATATATATATATATATATAATATATATATATATATATATCCGTGCCAGTAGCACGTAAAAAGCACCATTCAAGTGTGGTTGATGCCAGTGCCGCCTGACTGGTCCCATGCCAGTAGCGTGTAAAAAGCACCATTCGACCATGGTCGTTGCCAGTGGTGCCTAAATGGCCCTCATGCCGGTGGCACGTAAAAAGCACCCACTACACTCTTGGAGTGGTTGGCCTTGGGAAGGGCATCCAGCTGTAGAAACATTGCCAGATCAGACTGGGCTTGGTGCAGCCTTCTGGCTTCCTAGACCCCGGTCGAACCGTCCAACTCATGCTAGCATGGAAAGCAGACGTTAAACGACATTGATGATGATGATAATGATATATATATATATATACTAATTTATCATTATATAATTATATTAAAGGGTGTGGATAAACCCCACAAACATACTAGAAATAGATGCCAAATGGCTCTAAAAGCCACATCTACACTCCGTTAGTAGAGATAATAAGCAAGCAGATGAACAAATGAATAAGATTTTTAAAAAGGGGTTAATTGTAGATCGATTTCTGGCTTAAGCATATAAAACCCCTTGTCATCAGTACAATATACCCATAGTATATAAACGCAAATATTTATACGAACCTATACAAACAACATATATCTACATGATTATATACATACATTTATATGTATACACTAGTTAAATCAGTCAATATCGCAGTGAATGTAATTTGATCAGGAGTAAAAATATATATTTATACAAAATTAAGGATAAAACCATTTTAATGATTTTATCAAGTGGCCAGCATTTTAAAAAAATCATACAGGTAACAATTTATACTAATATATGCTGTGACTGTGAAGTCCTGACAAATGAAGTGAGTTCATGGCTCACAGGACGGCCTGCTATGCTCACCTTGGATCGTAGGGTGACCTGCTGTGCTTGAGGAGACCTATTGAGTCAATTACATCAACATCAAAATAAAAATCAAATGGAAATTATAGCTGTGATACCTGTGCCGGTGGCACATAAAATGCACCATCCGAACGTGGCTGATGCCAGCGCCGCCTTGACTGGTGTCCGTACCGGTGACGCGTAAAATGCACCAACCAATCGTGGCCGTTTGCCAGTTTTCTCTGGCCCCTGTGCTGGTGGCACGTAATAAGCACCAACCAATCGTGGCTGTTGCCAGTTTTCTCTGGCCCCTGTGCTGGTGGCACGTAAAAAACACCCACTACACTCACGGAGTGGATGGCGTTAGGAAGAGCATCCAGCTGTAGAAACACTGCCGGATCAAACTGGATCCTGGTGCAGCCTCCTGGCTGCAAGAATTTGGACCTTGGAGATCTCCATTTCCAGCGACTTCGAGGACCACCTCTCAGTGGTGTCGGGTGTCAAGAAAGAGCCGTCTTGTTGCTTAACAACAACAACAGCAACAGCAAAGCTGTATAAAGGATTCGAAGATAAAAGTTTAGTCATTTATTCCGCTAAGATAAATATCTGCCTCCAATTTAACCACAAATAATATCTGTACCAACACAGTTGTTTCCCTTACATCCAGTGATGGAAACTTCTTTAATCTTTTAACCATTTAGCCAAACAAACACGTGCTTAGTGCATCAAGGGATATAGGGCTCCACAGAAATGGTAAATGGTTTATGGTACGAAAGAAATCACCTTAAATTTGCTAAAATAATATTTGAATTATGATTGGAAATATAATCTTAAAGTGTTTGTTGTGTCGTAGTGAGGATCTGATCACAGACTTTGCCATTAAAAAGAGAAAACTTTTCAAATATAAGTGGAAGTTTACAAAAATTAAACATTATTTTCCATAGCTTTGTTTCATTTTGAAAAATAAGAATTAGGATCTTTTCGGTTTGAATGACAGTTTTTAACATAATTTCTAGGTAACTAAAAAATTTTAAACTTCGTATACTGGTAGAATGTGGTTATAAAACATCCTTTATTTTTTGGTTTATTATTACTCTTTTACTCGTTTCAGTCATTTGACTGTGGCCATTCTGGAGCACCGCCTTTAGTCGAGCAACTCGACCCCAGGACTTATTCTTAGGAAGCCTAATACTTATTCTATCGGTCTCTTTTGCCGAACCGCTAAGTGACGGGTACGTAAACACACCAGCATCGGTTGTCAAGCGATGTTGGGGAGACAAACACAGACACACAAACACAAACACACACACACACACACATATATATATATATATATATATATATATATATATATATATACGACGAGCTTCTTTCAGTTTCCGTTTACCAAATCCACTCACAAGGCTTTGGTCGCCCCGAGGCTATAGTAGAAAACACTTGCCCAAGATGCCACGCAGTGGGACTGAACCTGGAACCATGTGGTTGGTAAGCAAGCTACTTACCACACAGCCACTCCTACGTTTATTGCTTATATTTTGAATTACATATAAATGGAGCATATCAGGACAATAACCCCTCCACTAGAACATCCCCCCCCCGACGATAACTGCCCCTCTCCAATATATTAAGAAGTTTTAAATTATCATTTGTTGTCCTCAGGGGTAATTGTTCTTTGGGGTGGGGAGGTTATTGCCCATGAGGGGTAAATGTCCTAGACTTATATGGAGGGACACCAAAATCTTTTAAGTACTTGGGGCATCTATATGGGTCTTATATTCTCTACTAAAATCTATTGAGCGATCCTTTGGTTTAATATTAAATTGTTTTTGTATATAACTCCACATAAAAACAACTATTAGTGTATGTGTGTGTGTGTGTTAAGATCAAATCGACCCTTGACTCTACTATCAATATAGAGTCACCCAACAGTAAAATGTTCAGTTTATATTCTTTATAATTGTTTTAATACCTATATATTATTGTACAACACCAAGTTATTTAAGATAATATATAACTAGCTTTTCTCCAATAATGTATATAAATAAAAGAGGCAGGCAACAGGTTGCTTAGCCACATACCGAAAAATTAGAAATAGCAGTCAAAGACTGTTTATTTCTATTTTCTACAAATGAGACTCCACATACGACATGTCCCTGTAATTCACATATGCAAAACAGAAGGAAGAAATAACAAAAGCAAAGTCTAATGGTTATTTACGAACGCGTTTCTAGATTAGGAATATAATAAACTCCATGTCTTTCATCAGCGTAAACCTAAAGCATAGATATATATACTTAGATGAAACAGTAGAATGCCATACTTATTGCTGTCTCTGCTAGTTTTGACTTGGTCTCATTTTAGTAGTGGACACCTACAGAATACCTAGGCTAAGATTTGAAAGCAAATCTACATTTTCCCGCACTGTCAAATGAATCCTCGTCCATTGCCTTTTTGAATTATTCACAAGTCAGACCTGATATAGGGAAGAATCCTATTGTTTCTGGTTGACCTAATTAAGTTACAAAGACTATAAATACACAGTTAAATAGCTTTTTTCCTTCTTTGGGATTCGCCTATCTCTGGTCAAAGAACTACAGAGATTAACACACATGAAGGTAGATTGCTTATTGTTGCTATCTGCATGCAGTCCTTTTACTCCGTCTTTCTCTAGCAGTCACAGAAATAAAACTAACCAAACAGAAATGGGATCTTTTCGGTTTGAACGGCAGTTTTTTCTAGCAGTATCATATGAAATTGTCACCCATAATTATGACCCTAATATCAATCTATTGCATTTCAACCTGTTTTAGGGTAGGGTTAGGGGTGGGGGGAAGGGTATCTTTTTTTTCTTCAGAAATGTAAATAAACCCAATCTGTTTCTTAAACGAGGGACATATTTATACAGCACAGAATGTTTTTTTTTACCTCAATAGACATTGATTGGTTGAAATTGCAGAAATTGAAGAAAATAAATAACAAATATCTTACAAACTATAGAATTTTCTCAATAAAGCCAAGAGAAAAAGATGTTTTATAAACACATTCTACCAGAATATGAAGTTTAAAAGTGTTTAGTTATGTGGAAATTATTTTAAAAAACTACCGTTCAAACTGAAAAGATCCCAGAAATGTAACCAAATATTGGTTTGGTTACATGCTCTGTTGTCCACAGAGTGAATTCAATTGTTATGTAGTCATACCAGACCCCTGCGCATAATAGAATAAAGGGCAAAATGGGTTGGTACAATTATAGCAAACCTTAAGCCAATACCCACAACTGATTGACGATTTCCATGTAGGATGCCTCAGATCCCTAGGTTTTGGGTGGGTTCGAGTCATAACACTGTTCCATCACTAATTAGCTGAATTCAACTGATCTCAATTGAATGCTGACACAAGCACAAATACAAATACAAAGCTACTTCATTACTTGTACACAATAGTTTTTTTCATAGGCCAAGTTTACTGGATATACGACAAACTAAATTTAGCTCTGCAACTTTGCTTTCAATTGACTGTTATTTTGGGTGTTTGCTAAATACTTTGCAGTATTTGATGAAGTTTATTTTTGCTTAGAATTACTATCAAATGCCCATTTAAGAATAATTCAGCAACACCTTAATATTTTTCAATTTATCGCCTGACTGGCCCTCGTGCTGGTGGCACATAAGAGCACCCACTACAATCTTGGAGTGGTTGGCATTAGGAAGGGCATCCAGCTGAAGAAACTGTGTCAGATCAGATTGGAGCCTGGTGTAGCCATCTGGTTTGCCAAACCTCAGTCAAATCGTCCAACCCATGCCAGCATGGAAAGCAGATGTTAAACGATGAAGATGATGATGATGATGTAGGCAATTACATCACTATAAGTTATTATGACTTTACTTTTATTCAGTTGGAGATTAATTTTTCTGCACAGACTATCACAATTGAATTCGTTATAGCTATATTTCGTCTGCTTTTGCATTCTGAGCTCAAATTCCGCCAAGGTCAATTTAGCCTTTCGTTTTTTGGGGTCAACAAAATAATACCAACTGAGTAGTAGGGTCTTTGCAATCAGCTGAACTACTCTTGGGTATGAGTATAAAAGAAAAGACGCTACATCCCTCTGCCAAGCCATATTGAGCCAGTGTGGCAGAGTAGGATCATCAAACCAGTATGATCTCAGTAGAATTCATGGCTTCCACATCTGACTGTGGTTAGTGGAGAGAACATGCTGAGGCCTTCATCCTGCAGTGGACTGAACATTGGCAATCAAATGCAATCCAATATATATATATGACAATTATTCAATAGCCAAGATAAAACTCTGAGTTTCGGATGCCAAGGTGGAAATCCACAACACCATCTCTTCGGTTATCTGGCCATCTCTGATTAAGAGATGGTGGTGTGGATTTCCACCTTGGCATCCGAAACTCAGAGTTTTATCTTGACTATTGAATAATTGTCACATATTATTTTAAAGATAAATTTCCTCTATTTACATAATATTGAGGTCTCTTTCTTTCTTTTGTTATCTTACCGTTTTTACCAATATATATATATCCTTTGCCAGGCCATGTTTAGCCAGTGCGGTAGAGTAGGCTTATCAAAATTATCTCAAGCTCAAATTCACGGCCTCCACCTCAACCCGTGGTTGGTAAAGAGTTCATAAGCAATCCAATAGGCGTAACTACACAAGGATGCCCTCCCAGACTAGACATACCTACACAAGTATACCCCCACCCCCAATTTTATTTCCTCATAATTTTCAGGAAATTGAATATTTTTAACAACATTTTTTATAAACATGCTTCAGATAGCATAGGTATGTAGATCCCAATTATATTGGAATTCGTTGTGAAAAATTTTTTCAGAGAAGGGGAAGAGGATGTTTTTCAGAAGATTCACATATGTTGGCTTTGTTTCCTCATATCTTTCAGGAAAATGAATACTTTCTTTAATGAAAATTTGTACAAATATCTTTTCAGATTGTGTAGATTATATTGGAATTTTAAGTGAAAAAAAAAATTGGTTGGCTCGCACACATACATACTAACACACCACAACATATTTCAAAATTCTAAGTTTCATTTTGTAACTATACAGGATGCGTGCAAGCCCCCCATCCTAATCTTTCTTTTTTTATTATTCAATTCCAATATAATCGTAATTTACACCATCTGAAAAGTATTTGTTGAAAATTTCATCTGACGATATGATGAAACCAAAGCTGACTCGTGTGAATTTTCCGATACTTCTTACTCCATCCTCGGAAACTTTTTTCACACCAAATTCTGATATGATTGGAATCTAACAACATCTGATGCGTATTTGTGGAAAATTTCATTAAAATAATATCTACTTTTCTGAAAGTTATGAGGAAACAAAATCGGGACAGGGATACACTTATGTAGGCATGCCTATATATATAGGAGTGGCTGTGTGGTAAGTAACTTGCTTACCAACCACATTGTTCCGGATTCAGTCCCACCTTGAGCAAGTGTCTTCTACTATAGCCTCAGGCCGATTAAAGCCTTGTGAATGTATTTGGTAGACGGAAACTGAAAGAAACCCGTCGTATATAGGTATATATATGTGTGTGTGTGTGTGTGTGTGTTTGTCCCCCCCCCATCATCGCTTGACAACCGATGCTGGTGTTTTTACGTCCCCGTAACTTAGCGGTTTGGCAAAAGCAACCGATAGAATAAGTACTAGGCTTACAAAGAATAAGTCCTGGGGTCGACTTGTTCGACTAAAGGTGGTGCTCTAGAATGGCCACAATCAAATGACCGAAACAAGTAAAAGAGTATATATATATATATAATCTTGAGTTCGGAAATCAAATTCTCATTTCATAATTTGGAGAAATGAAGGAAAAATCTGAAAGCCAGCGTGCAATTGTACGGTGAGCGATGAAACAGTTGGGCTGTAATATTATATCCGGGGGAAACGCTTCTCTTCAATGCTTTGTCTATTTATTCTACTTCGTTTTAACTTATATTTTCGTTTTTGCTGTTTATAGTTTCTTTTTCTCGATTTCACTCTTTTCGTCAATAATTCGTTTTCTCCTTCCTATTAATAATTCCTTATTTTTCTTTTTTCTATTTGCTATAGTCTGTCTCTTTTTCTATCTCACTCTCTCTGTTATTTTCTCTACACACACTGTGCTTGTGTGCGTGAATGCACATTAAAACAAGCCTGGTTCGCCCGCTGTTATCGGCTCTTGATTTAAAAGAGGGCATTTAACATTGCACCATGGATGTCTTTCGTAAAACATGTAAACTCTGGTCCTCGTGGTTCTACCTCGTATCGAGGAAACGGTATGTTAACCCTCTTTCTCTTCATTACAAGACGCATACACACACAGGTCATTGTGTGATGTGAGTGTGTGCATGCCTTTACTTATATTTTCTTTTTCTGTCGCTACGTTCTGAGTTCAAATTCCGCCGAGGTCAACTTTGCCTTTCATCCTTTCGGGGTCGATAAATAAAGTACCAGTTTCGCACTGGGGACGATATGATCGTGTAGTGGATGTGTGTTCGAATCCAAGCTTAGAGAAGGAAGTACTAACTCTTACAATCGACTCAATCCCTTCGTCTGTCCTCTCTATGTTTAGCCCCTTGTGGGCAGTAAAGAAATATATATTTTCTTTTTATTATATTACTGTTACAAAAAGTTATTCAAGGTCTTCGTGCACCATCACTTTGACTAATTGGCCATAAGATCAATAGGGTCTCGATCACAGCTTCTAATCGACGAGGGAATCTCTACACCTGGGGTGGGAGAATTTCTCCACGATCAAACTTAAAACCTGTCCGCCGATGAGGTCTGTAAAAATCCACGTAGAAAAAGAAAGTAAACAAGTTGAAAACCATTTTAAACCAAAACATTAATTTAATATGAATTGGGTAATTATGAAATTGTAAAATTTAAAGATTAATAATTTTTTATCAACGGAACGGAGATGTGTCCCACAACATGCCATTCACATAGTCACCCGATAACTGAAAAAAAAAGGCTCGTTATCCTCGATACGGCCACTATATCTGCTAGAAATAATAACCAAATCGCCTACAAATTACACTTTACCGTCTTAAATGAAGAAAGGGCATTATATAATTGAGCAACTTTGATTAGCGATCTGTCCCATCACGATTGGAGCTAAAGAGGTATTGAGATTACGCAACGTTCGTGTATTTTCAATGACATTAGTGACAAATGAAATAAGTGGCTTTAATCAGAAATTAAAATTTCGTGGGGGGTGTACACTTAAGTGCGCTAATTTTTCAAACCGACTCTATTGTTTCGCCATTTACACCCCCAGTTAAGTTTTTACGGGACGTTTTTACGGGACATTTTTATGGTCTGTAGTATTATGTAACTTAAGTTTTTGCTCTGAGGGTCGGTACAAATGAATTTGTTTTCTTCTAACCGCAAATCTTCATCTGAAGATTTTAAAAAAGATGTAGCTTTGCATGCTGATGACAAATATCGCAGTTATCATATTGGAAAATTGATAATAAAGAAGTTAGAGGCAGTTAAATTTATGTATTTTTACCCAATGAATTTCAAGCCAGTGTCCTCGCAGCGGAAGTCGAAACTGTTTGTTGTCATGGGAACTCTAGTGTATCGTGGGTGAAAGGATTGACAGCATCTAGGTTCTGTAATGTGAAATTAGGTGTGGTAAGTAGCTTGCTTACCAACCACATGGTTCCGGGATCAATCCCACTGCGTGGCACCTTGGGCAAGTGTCTTCTACTATAGCCTCGGGCCGACCAAAGCCTTGTGAGTGGATTTGGTAGACGGAACCTGAAAGAAGCCCGTCGTATGTATGTGTGTGTGTTTGTCACCCCCCCCCCCTCCAACATCGCTTGACAACCTATGCTGGTGTGTTTACGTCCCTGTAACTTAGCGGTTCGGCAAAATAGACCGCTAGAATAAGTACTAGGCTTGCAAAGAATAAGTCCTGGGGTCGATTTGCTCGAATAAAAAAGGCGGTGCTCCAGCATGGCCGCAGTCAAATGACTGAAACAAGTAAAAGAGTAAGATCTGCGCGGAAGATTTGCCCTACAATCCAATGGAGATTGATGGTGGTCCTGGCAGAATTATTAAAATAGACGAAACTGTATTTTCAAGGAGAAAGTGCAACCGGGATTCGAATACTACTCAAACGATGGATTTTCGGCAGTGCGTGGCACGTAACTCGAGAAGATTTTCTTTTTTTTACTCTATGCCCTCTTCAGATCCGTAATACAGTTGCAGATTGCATTCGACTATCAATTCTGTCGAGGACAACTATTTACTGTGACCTGTGGCGCACATACTCGCATATTCCTGTGATAGCAAGGTACCAGTTTCGCCGCAGAACGGCGAATTTCTAAACTTGCAAAACAATTTTTACTGTTCCCTTTATGTTTTCATTTTCAAAAATTTGCATATGATTCCATGGATAAACAACGATACTCTGCAGCTGTCATAGCAACAAGCAGTTTCAACTTCCGCTTGTGAGGACAGACATTTCATTGGCTAAAATTGCATAACTTTAAATGCTTCTAATCGATTTTTTCCACTCATCGATTGTTTCCCCCCCCCCCGTTTTTGGAGAACTTAAAGCATTCTAAGATCCCATGAGTCCTAAGTAATGCTGGCATCGAGTTTGATTGTTAAAAGTTGTGGTTGAAAATGGGGTGTAGCCAATTTTAGTGGGAAATCCTATGAGGAATCGGTTTATCGATTTTTTAAATCCTGATTAAATGGAGAACCTCATAAGGAATTAGTTTATTGGTTTTTTCATCCCAAATAGGACTTAACCGAATACAACATTGCTGATTCAAAAACATCTATATTTATAATTTAAAGTTGGGAGCACATGAGTTGGGAGTTTGATCAGCAGAGGTGATCAGGTTGCACATACCAGCCCTTTTGAAAACAACACCTCCAACATCTAAATACCCCCTCCTTTGCGCATGGGTTGAGAAACCTTCAAACAAGGAAAATAGAATGCCCGAAAGGGCTCCCAATCCTCTGTGTCAGAAGCGATTATGTTCAGATCACAATATACATATATATATATATATATGATGGAAGCACTCCGTCGGTTACGACGATGAGGGTTCCGGTTGATCCGAATCAACGGAACAGCCTGCTCGTGAAATTAACGTGTAAGTGGCTGAGCACTCCACAGACACGTGCACCCTTAACGTAGTTCTCGGGGATATTCAGCGTGACACTGAGAGTGACAAGGCCGGCCCCTTGAAATACAGGTACAACAGAAACAGGAAGTAAGAGTGAGAGAAAGTTGTGGTGAAAGAGTACAGCAGGGATCACCACCATCCCCTGCCGGAGCCTAGCTGTTTTCGCTCAATAAACACTCACAACGCCCGGTCTGGGAATCGAAACCGCGATCCTATGACCGCGAGTCCGCTGCCCTAACCACTGGGCCATTGTGCCTCCATATATATATATATGGGCAACACACACACACACATACGTACTCCTACTGCATACACGTTTTTGTACATATACATGTTCATGTGTGTGTGTGACTGAAGCCATACATACATAAGAATCCCTCTCTCTCTTTTTGTCTGTCAGTCACCCACTAAAAAGACAAAATAAAAAAATCTGTTATCTATCGCTCTCTCTCTCTCTCTCTCTCTCTCTCTCTCTCTCTCTCTCTCTCTCTCACACTAACAAAACAACTCATACAAACTACACTTTCTGTGTTGTACACCCCATGTGTGTGTATGCATGTTTGATGGGGTATGCAACACAGAAAGTGTAGTGTGCATGTGAAGTTGTTTTGTTAGTGTGTGTGTGTGTGAAGAGAAAGAGAGAGATAGATAACAGATTTTTTTTATTTCGTCTTTTTAGTGAGTGATTGACAGACAAAAAGAGAGAGAGGGTTTTTTTTATGTATGTAATTTATGTGTAAATGGCTTCAGTCACACACACACACACAAACATGTATGCAATAGGTGTACTTATGTGTGTGTGTTGCCCGTATATCGACAAAACACTTTTTTCCTCAATGGAAAAAAAAACAAATGTCTTAACAAAAACTTACCCGTCGCTAGAAGGGGACATAATTCATGTTTGTAAACAATGGTGGATTTCTCCGTCATGAAAATTGTTAAGTTATGATTGAAAATTTATTTTTATTGCTATTCGCTGGTGGCTTGGGGGAAAAATAATTTGACAAAAATACAGCTAGGATTGAGACAAATGTCCTCCTAAAATTGGAGCGACATGTGTGCTAATTTGTGGACGTGCATAGATTACATTTTCATACACACACACACACACACACATCCTACCTTTTATATATATACAGATATACATATATATATATATATATATAATAGAAATATTAAAATTACTAAGTCTCTCTAAAGGAGATTACGGCAGTGTTACTGGATTAATAGTTATCGCCAAACTAATATGGCAATCCATAAATATAAGACTGAAGCTGTCGCTGATTAGCTCCAAGAGGCCACCGCCTCTAGCTAGCTATATGACACACGAACCTGCGTCCATTACAACCTTCGAACAGGGGAGGTCAGCCGCTTCACCTTGCTGGTCAGACATCTGCAGACATGTTTCAGGGTTGTTGCCCTGTTCGAAGGTTGTAATGGACGCAGGTTCGTGTGTCATATAGCTAGCTAGAGGCGATGGCCTCTTGGAGCTAATCAGCGACAGCTTTCGTCTTATATTTATGGACTGCCATATTAGTTTGGCGATAACTATTATATATATATATATACTAGCAGCATAGCCCGGCGTTGCCCGGTATGTAAGAAACTTTGTCGATAAGCAATGCCCTTTACCTTTTTACCCTTTTTTGTACTCATTGAACCGTTATTTTGTAAAATGAAGCCTAAAAGGCATTAGACATTCAAGGCACCGTTCCCTTGCATGCATGAAGAAGTAGTGAAAATCTATGTGAACTTTCAAAAAATATCACAGAAAAATCAGTTTGCTTTGTGTGCCACATATGATGTAATTAACCGATTTTTTCCAGTAATAACATATCCTATTGGAATCAAAAGGGCCGTATTGTTCCTTGGAGCAGACATGATGCTCGCTGTGAATTTCAAAAAAAATTCCTGCCAATTTGTTAAAGATATTGTTGAAAATATGTCATTTTGAATTTGAATGCGATTTCCCAAAATGGCATGATTTTATCGATTTTGTCTGATGGTAAGGTATTGCATGGAAAACTAACGTCAGAATTAAGTTCCTTAGGGTAACATTAAGCTTCACCATGAGTTTGGTGAAAATCGATTGCATGTTGCGAAAACTACAACGGAAAATGTGTTGCATATGATAAGCTTAGATTCTAGACCCCATGTCAAATTTATCACTTTTTTTCAGAACTGGGGAAACTTTTCAAAATTTTCGCTGCGTTAGTTTTGAATTATGACATTGGGCTATATGTGTGTGTCAAGTTTCATCAGAATCGGTTGAAAGCTGTGGTCAGGGTGAGGGTACAACCTGACAGACACACAGGCACACAGACAGACAACTTGCCTTTTATATATATAGATATATATATATATATATATATATATATATATATGTATATATATATGTGTGTAAGTATTCTGGGTTGATTTATTATCCACTGTCATTTAAGACTATAATGTGATCTGTGGGAAATTCAAGTGTTATTTTTAGCAGTGAGTGACTACATCAGTTGCTGTTGTTGTTGTGGTGGTGGTGGTTGGTGGTGGTGGTGGAGATAATGAAGGTGTGTCACACTTGTTTATTCTTTATCATTTAATGTACTACGAAGGAATTTGTCAATTAAACTATGTTACATAATATTGTAGTTATATAATAATTTGTAATATATTATATAACAATAGTGATATTCTTTTCTACTCTAGGCACAAGGCCCAAAATTTTGGGGGAGGGGAGGCCTGTCGATTAGATCGACCCAGTTATGCAACTGGTACTTAATTTATTGACCCCGAAAGGATGAAAAGCAAAGTCGACCTCAGCAAAATTTGAACTCAGAATGTAAAGACAGACGAAATACCGCCAAGCATTTTGCCCGCCATGCTAACATTTCTGCTAGCTTGCCACCTTATAACAATAGTAATATTACTATTATATAACATAGTGTTAAAATTTCATTGTCATTTTCTCTCAAATTCATACATAAGTACTTTATTTGGACACACACTGCATCTACACACACATAATTAGTGTAAACCATGGCAGAAACGTTAGCACGCCGGGCAAAAAGCTTAGCGGTATTTCGTCTGCCGTTAAGTTCTGAGTTCAAATTCCGCCGAGGTCGACTTTACCTTTCATACTTTCAGGGTCGATTAAATAAGTACCAGTTACGCACTGGGGTCAATATAATCAACTTAATCCGTCACGTTTTCATTATGTTATATATACAATAATAATAAAGGACATTACCATATACATTTTTACAAATCAAGGATGTTATATAGACCTTGATTCAAGTTAGAGAAGAGGTGCGTATTATACACAAGGTTTAGGTTTTTCAGAGGTACAGCCCCCTAAAAATCCCCTGCGTATTATACTCAAGAGCAGACTATACTCGAGGATTTACGGTATATCTAAAATTTGGTTTTCATGTTATCCTCACCTATGGTCATGAATGTTGAATAATTACCAAAAGAGAACAATTGCAAATACTAGCGACCAACATAGGGTTCTTCCAAAGGATCTCTGGAGTAATGTTACTTAACAAGGTGTGTAGCTTGGAGATGAGGGAGTCTCTCCAGGTCAAGCTGCCACTTCTATGCATTGGGAGGTCACAGCTTCAGTACTACAGTCATGTAGTTAGAATGTCATCGGAAAGATTCACAAGACAGATTCTTCATGCCAGGTCAACCAGCAGAAGACCCAGGGGTAGATCAAGAACGAGATGGTTGGATAACCTCCATCATCTCAGTTGGCCATGCTTGGGAATTTAGCAGGAAAGTGTCATGGCAGTTGCTTCTAATGGAACCCTATGGAGGAGATGTCTGAGGACCTCACCCTGACAACCTCTTTATAACCATGAAATTTTGCTTTCTTTCAACTTGATAAAACACCCTAATTATTTAATTTTGCATAAATTAGATGTCTTATTTATGTATTTTTCATTTGTAGTATTAACCCTATGGAGGAGGTGTCTGAGGACCCTACTCTGACAACCCTCCCAGGAATAGGGGACAGAGAAAATGGATGGATAGATACTACAATACACACTTTATTACAAAATTTTAAAAAACTCAAGGGATTTCTTTTCGGGTTTCTTTTTTTTTTTTTACATTTTATTTGGAAGTGCACAGACTTTAGCTTATTGTAACATTCGTGCTTTATTCAAAGTTAACAACTAGGTGCAGGAGTGGCTGTGTGGTAAGTAGCTTGTTTACCAACCACATTGTTCTGGGTTCAGTCCCACTGCATGGTACCTTGGGCAAATGTCTTCTACTATACCCTCGGGCCGACCAATGCCTTGTGAGTGGATTTGGTAGACGGAAACTGAAAGAAGCCCATCGTATATATATATATGTTTGTGTGTCTGTGTTTGTCCCCCTAGCATTGCTTGACAACCAATGCTGGTGTGTTTATGTCCCCGTCACTTAGCGGTTCGGCAAAAGAGACCGATAGAATAAGTCCTGGGCTTACAAAGAATAAGTCCCGGGGTTGAGTTGCTCGATTAAAGGCGGTGCTCCAGCATGGCCGCAGTCAAATGACTGAAACAAGTAAAAGAGTAAAGAGAGAGAGTAACTATGTAAATGTAATGGAATTCAAACCAGGTATTGCAATCAAGTCACCAACATAACCTGCAGCAAACTTATCTCTTTAGAACCATGAAATTTTGCTCTCTTTCAGCTTGATAAAACACCCTAATTATTTAATTTTGCATAAATTAGCTGTCTTGTTCATGTCTTTTTCATTGGGATAAGGCCAAAAATGTCGCTAGAAGCTGGGATCACCAAGCGTAGATTGGCATATTTTGGTCATATTATGCGGAGAAAATCCCTGGAGAAGGACATCATGCTCGGAATGGTCAGTGGCAAGAGAGGAAGAGGCCGACCAAGA
Organism: Octopus sinensis; assembly: GCF_006345805.1. NCBI lineage: Eukaryota > Metazoa > Mollusca > Cephalopoda > Octopoda > Octopodidae > Octopus > Octopus sinensis. The sequence goes on from NC_043015.1 coordinate 45,593,134, forward strand.
ACCCGCTGGCTTGACACCATCATGAGTGATACCGGAATGGACATGGCCAGTCTGAAGGAAGCGGCCCAGGATAGAACTGACTGGAGGACACTGATCCAACGAGTGACCGAGAGTCGACTTCGACTGAGCGGATAGAGAGAAAGAGTATTAACAGTATAAATAGGCAACGGGCTGGCAGAATTGTTAGTACACTGGACAAAATGCTTAGTGGTGTTTTGTTGTGTCTTTACATTCTGAGTTCAAATTCCGCCGTGTTTGACTTTGCTTTTCATCCTTTTGGGGTCAATAAAACATGTACCAGTTGAACACTGGGAGCAATGTATTCGATTTACTCCCTCCCTCAAAATTGTTGGGTTTGTGCAAAAATTTGAAACAGTCACAGGAGTGGCTGTGTGGTAAGAAGCTTGCTTCCCAACCACATGGTTCTGGATTCAGTCCTTTAAAAGACTCCGCCGGTTACGACAACGAGGGTCCCAGCTGATACGATCAACGGAACAGCTTGCTCGTGAAATTAACGTGCAAATGGCTGAGCATTCCACAGACACGTGTACCCTTAACATAGTTCTCGGGGATAATCAGCGTGACACAGAGAGTGACAAGGCTGACCCTTTGAAATACAAGTACAACTCATTTTTGCCAGCTGAGTGGACTGGAGCAACGTGAAATAAAGTGTCTTGCTCAAGGACACAACGCGTCGCCGGGAATCGAACTCACAACCTTGCGATCATGAGCCGAATGCCCTAACCACTAAGCCACGCGCCCTCACGGATTCAGTCCTACTGTGTGGCACCTTGGGTAAGTGTCTTCTACTATAGCCTCGGGCCAACCAAAGCCTCGTGAGTGAATTTGGTAGATGGAAACTGAAAGAAGCCCATCATGTATATATGTATATATAAAGCTTCAGGTTCCAGGTTCAATCCCACTGGGCAAGTGTCCTCTATTATAGCCTGAGACTGACCAAAACCTTGTGAGTGGATTTGGTAGACGAAAACTGAAAGAAGCTTGTTGTATATATGTATATATATGTATATATATGTATATATAACTGCATGTGTACTGTTGGCGATTTTTTCCTTCCGTCTTCCCTTCTTTGGATCTTTCCTTTTCCTATGTTTCTGACGAAGAACTCCGCTCGAAACGTTAAACCCTCCTTCTCTCCTGAGCGTCCAATAATACTATACTTGTTCCACGTCCTCGCGTTCTTGTGTTTTCTCTTTGTGTTTTCATATTTGGATTAACTATATATATATATATATAGGTGCAGGAGTGGCTGTGTGGTAAGTAGCTTGCTTACCAACCACATGGTTCCAGGTTCAGGGTTAGGGTTATGGGTGGGGGGAAGGGTATCTTTTTTTCTTCGGAAATGTAAATAAACCCATTCTGTTTCTTAAACAAGGGACATATTCATACGGCACAGAATGTTTTCACCTCAATACATGTCATTGATTGGTTGAAATTGCAGAAATTGAAGAAAAAAAAAACAACAAATATCTTACAAACTATAGAATTTTCTCAATAAAGCCAAGAGAAAAAGATGTTTTATAAACACATTCTACCAGTATACGAAGTTTAAAAGTGTTTAGTTACGTGGAAATTATTTTAAAAAACTGCCGTTCAAACCGAAAAGATCCCTCAATACTTTTTAGAGAGTATATATATATATTATACGGATCTTTTCTTTTTGATGGACAGAATTTTCTAGTTAACTAAACAATTTGAAACTTCATATACTGGTAGAATGTGTCAAAAGAAAACATTATTGTAAACAAAATTGTAATTTGTAAGTTTAACGTAGTTTAATTCTTCGAATTTTAACCAATGAAATCCCAGCAAAAAGACACACACACACATACACAACAATAACACACACACACACACACACACAACAAACACACACACGCACACACATACACAACAAAAACACACACACACAGATAATCGTTCCGTAAGTCAGGGATGACATTGAAATAAACATGGAAGAAACCTTTTCGGTAAAAAAAATATAAAGAAAATATTCAAAAAATATCGTTAACTAGCAGTATTGCCCGGCGTTGCTCGGGTTTGTCAGGGAAATAACTATAAAGCATTTTTAGAGAGTTATAGCCTAAAAGTAGCAAAAAAATGCATTAAAAATGGAAAAAAAATTATGGTAAATTTTTTTTTAAATCGTTGACTCATCGTAAACATTTTTAGAGAGTTACTTCCCTTATATAATAGCGAAAAAATGCATTAAAATGGAAAAAAATGATAGTAAATTATTTTTAAAATCGTAGACTCATCGTAGATGCGCGCTAATACCCAGAAGGGCTCGATATGAATCACGACTATAAGATACCCGGTTTTGGTTAAACTGCACTGCAAAATGTGGGAGTAGTTAGGAATCTAAATCGTAGGAGACAGACACACAACCTTACTTTTATATATAAAGACTAGCAGTATCGCCCGGCGTTGCTCGGGTTTTTAAGGGAAATAACTATATAAGCATTTTTAGAGAGTTACTTCCCTTATAGATGCCAATTCGGGCTTTCTTAGCCATTTCTGTTTTGGTGTCTTCAAGCCATGAAGTCGTTGTTCTAAAAGAACGCTGGTCTCCTTGACAACGCTTTACGACGTTGATTTCCTTACACTCCCTTCCCCACAGCTTCACGAGGGAGGGAAGAAGGGGGAGAAGCAAACAGGTGCAGGTGTGACCATGGACGCCAACTCCGCCGCCATCGACACACGAAAAATTATGCATTAAAATGGAATAAAAAATTATGCTAAATTATTTTTAAAATCGTAGACTCATCGTAGACGCGCGCTAATACCCAGAAGGGCTCGATATGAATCACGACTATAAGATACCCGCTTTTGGTTACACTGCACCGCAAAGTGTGGGAGTAGTTAGGAATCTAAATTGAAGGGGACAGACAGCACACAACTTGACTTTTATATATAAAGAAGATATCCTATTATACTTTTCCAAGAATAGAGGTGTCTGTGAATTACAGTCCGACGAAGGCTAGCACGTCATACCTTCGAAGTCACTGTCAACCCTCGTCTTGTAAAAGTGTGTGCGTATGACGAGCTTACACAGTTTCTATCCATGAAATTCACTCCCAGGGCATTGACCGGCCGCATGTGTTATGTAACACAGTGTATGCGTTTATATAACAGTGAACACTAACATAAGGTGTATTTTGTCCGTATATTTCATTACATCGTAAAATAAACTCTTAACTCTGAACCCATTTTTTGTTCTTTTTTTTTTTTTTTCATTATTTCAAGTTATTGGTCCCTATTATTATCGCAGAACCCTTCTAAACCAAACGACGACGGAAAAAGATCAGCAGAAACGTCAAATAAACAAACAAACACTCGTTTTGTTTACATTTTTTTAATAACTGGTTCACTCTGTTGCCGACCGCACCACCTACTTTACCCTCTCTCTCATTCTTTCTCTCTCACTCTCTCATTCTTTCTCTCTGTCTCTCTCTCATTCTTTCTCTCACACTCTCTCTCTCATTCTTTCTCTCTGTCTCTCTCTTTCATTCTTTCTCTCTGTCTCTCTCTCATTCTTTCTCTCACTCTCCCTCATTCTTTCTCTCTGTCTCTCTGTCTCTCTCAATCATTCACGCTTTTTTCTCTATCTCATTCTCTCCCTCTCTTTCTCTCTCCCCCTCTCTCTCTCCTCCTTTCTCTCTGTCAATCATTCACGCTTTTTGTCTCAATCTCATTCTCTCTCTCTCTCTCTCATTCTCTCTCTCTCTCTCTTTCTCTCTTTCTCTCTACCTCTGCTGTCTCTCATGAATGTATGTGTGTATGTATCTATGATTGTGTGTGTGTGTGTGTGTGAATCTGAGAGAATGTGTATGTATCAGTGTGTGTGTCTGAGAGAGAGAGAGAGAAAGAGAGGAGGAAGAGAGAAGTAGATTGAGTGGGAGAAACAACTAGATAAGAGATAATAAAATTATCCGTTTACTTATTATATAACAAACCAAGCTTACCTGGTGACAATGTAAAAAGGAAGAAGCGGCTCCGAAGTTAGTAAATGAAATTTAGTTTGGAGAAAGGTAATAAACACAAGTGAAATAATAATTGCGAATGCTTATAAACCAGGAATTGGTTTCCTTTCCCTTATCTCCAGACGGGGTTTTCGCCGATAATTCCTCACTTGTCGCAATTTGTGATCCTAAAGCTTATAGTACATACATACCACACACATGTCAGTGACACATACGGAACCCAGTTTCCCAGTCGGAGATTTTTAGGAAATCCTAACTGTACTGGATAGGTGACTATATTTATTAATTGATTTCTTTTCATCTTTTATACACATTTGATATATATATATTTCTTTCTTTGACACACGCATACACACATCATTCACACAAACGGAGCCCAGTTTCCCCCAATGAGAGATTTGTAGGAATTCTTATTACTGTATTGAACAGGTGACTATATAACTATATTAATTGATTTCTTTTCATCTTTTATACACATTTGATATATATATTTCTTTCTTTGACACACTCATACACACACCATTCACACATACGGAGCCCAGTTTCCCCCAATGAGAGATCGTAGGAATTCTTATTACTGTATTGAACAGGTGACTATATAACTATGTTAACTGATTTCTTTTTCCCCTTTTTATCCACGTTTCATAAATGTATCTCTCTTTCTTTGGGATTTATTTCGTTTTTTTTTATTTCCCCACTAGTTTTTATTTTTATTTTCCTTCTGTGAATCCAAGCCGGCTTCAACGAAAACAAAAATGCGGCTAAAGTTGCCGAATATGTTACGTAAGTGACCATCTCCGGTGACAAAACGATTTGTATCGCATGGAAACGACATGTCCATATTCACCATTCACAAATAGATTAAACTGAGTTAATTAATTAGTGTTTTGTGGTATATTTTATTAACATCAACAGCACAGCTTAAAATTCCTTTTGTAGACATCCAGAGATTCCAAACGTGTGAATAATAGTTTCAAATTTTGGTTACGAGGTCCGCGATTTCAGAGCAAGGAATATGAATGCCAGTCTTATTCCTTATGCCAGACTAGGGAAAATGTTCAGGGGACATTCTTTCGATATAGATGCAAAAGAATTACATCGACTTCAGTGGTCATCGGGCCGCTTGGCATTTTGTCCGATGCGCTAACGATTCTGCCTAATACTTTTATGAACCAATGAAGGAGTTTATAATTACTAAGACTTAACTTTAATTAACAAGTTGTATGGTATGTTCTATAAACAATGGAACATCATACTTTCGAATGTGGGGAAATATTCGGGGATTCTAGCTTCTTGTTTCAACGTAGTTCCTTCTGTTTTGCGCTGGAAGTCGACAATTTTATTTAAAAAAAGACAATTATTGTAAGCAAAACTTGTTTCAAGACTTGATGAATATGTAAATGAGTTGATGTGTACTTGCGTGCGCGCACGCGCGTGTGAATATATGAGTTAGGGCGTGTGTGTACTCTTTTACTCTAAATTGTTTTGGTCATTTGACCGCGGCCATGCTGGAGCACGGCCTTTAGTCGAACGAATCAACCCCAGGAATTATTCTTTGTAAGCCTGGTACTTATTCTATCGGTCTCTTTTGCCGAACCGCTAAGTTACGGGGATGTAAACACTCCAGTATCGGTTGTCAAGCGACTGTGGGGGGACAAACACAGACACACATGCATACATATATATATATATGGCGAAGTTTCGCATGTCGTAGCACAGTTTTCCGTAAAAAACTTTTATTTTTTTACATAAGTAATGAGAGCGAAAGAGACTAAGAGGAAGCGATTTTACGATGAGAAGGTTTCACTTTGAAGTCGGCCTGTGTTGTTTTGATGGGTGTGGGAGACAGACAGTATGTTGTGTATTGAAGTGCTTCTGTTAGTGTTGTGCGAAGAGACAGAGAGTAATGTGTGAAAGAGAGAGATAACTGATTTTTTACTCGGTGTATGTTGTATATGTATGTATGCATGTATGTGTGTGTGTGTGTATGTATCTATGTAGTGTGTGTGTTGTAAGTATTGTGTGGTGTATGTATGTATGTATGGCCGATTCATCGTAATTTTTTACTCGGTGTATGTGTAATATGTATGCTGCATGTATGTGTGTGTGTGTATGTTATGTATCTATGTATGTGTGTATGTGTATGTATGTAGGTGTGTATGTATGTATGGTCGATTCAGTGTAATTTTTTACTCGGGTATGTGTTATGTATGTCTGCATGTTGTGTGTGTGCGTATGTATCTATGTGTGTGTGTGTAAGTGTGTGTGTATGTATGTATGTATGTATGTGTGTGTGTGTATGTATCTATGTATGTGTGTGGGGTGTGTGTATGTATGTATGTATGGCCGATTCATATTTTTTAATTTTTTTACTCGGTGTATGTGTATATGTAGTCTGGTCTCTTCATACACACTAACAGAAGCACTTCACTTACACAACATACTGTCTGCTCCCACACCCCATCAAACACACACAGGCCGACTTAAAGTGAAACCTTCTCGTCGTAAAATCGCTTCCTCTCTAGTCTCTTCGCTCTCATTACTTATGTAAAAAAATAAAAGTTTTTTTACGGAAATCGAATCGGGAAATCTGTGCTACTACAACCGAAACTATGCCTATAGGCGATCTTTCGTCTCTAGTAGACCTTTCCGTCATATACACACACGTATATATATATATATATATATATACACACACACACACACAACACACACACCACATATATATATATAATATATATATATATATATTATATATATATATATATATATAGTCCAACCCATGCTAGCATGGAAACGGACGCTAAATGATGATGATGATATATATATATATTATATATTTCTATGTCTTGTTATATTTGTACTATATCAATGTATAATATCATTGCTGTGGTGTAATGGTTTAATAAAGTATTGATTGGGTATTATCTGATGGTTGATGATTGATTTAGGTATGTTTCTCCATTTTCTAATTTTGTATATATATATATACATATATACGACGGGCTTCTTTCAGTTTCCATCTACCAAATCCCCTCACAAGTCTTTGGTCGGCCCCACGCAGTGGTTGGTAAGCAAGCTATTTACCACACAACCACTCCTGCGCCTGTATGGAAAGGCATGTGTGTGGAAGCAGATAAACAGACACTTTTGTAGTAGGATATGCATGTCACTTTAGTAATAAAGTCTGTATTTTCATTATTGTATGTATGCATGTATGTGTGTATGTTTGCATGCATGTATACTCTTTTACTCTTTTACCTGTTTCAGTCCTTTGACTGCGGCCATGCTGGAGCACCGCCTTTAGTCGAGCAAATCGACCCCGGGACTTATTCTTTGTAAGCCCAGTACTTATTCTATCGGTCTCTTTTGCCGAACCGCTAAGTGAACACACCAGCATCGGTTGTCAAGCAATGCTAGGGGGGACAAACACAGACACACAAACATGCACACACACACATATATATATACATATACATATATACGACGGGCTTCTTTCAGTTTCCGTCTACCAAATCCACTCACAAGGCTTTGGTCGGCCCGAGGCTATAGTAGAAGACACTTGCCCGGGACTGAACCCGGAACCATATGGTTTGTAAGCAAGCTACTTACCACACAGCCACTCCTGCGTATGTTCATGTATTTATGTATATATTTATGTCTCTGCATGTACCTGTATGTGTGTCCGTCTGATTTCTATTTTCCTATTTTTCTAATTTCTGAAAGGAGTAAGTCAGTTGTGTGTGTGGGACATACCTGAATGGAAAGTAAAGTGCAGGTAAAAAAATTGATCATTTGAATATGTGTGCGTGTGGGTGAACAGGGTGATACTGTCACTTAGCTTGGAAGCAACGCTAATTGATCAGCCATACCTTATACCTGCAGTTAAAAACATCCCAGCTGTGACTATACCATTTTGTTCTTAGTTGGTGACTGTGTAATTTGAGTGATATTTGGCTGCTATTTCTTGTATGTCTACTCAACTGAATTTTTGTGTCACTAAGAAAAATCTGCTTTTACTTTTGAAAGAGTTGATTAGAATTGTTCATGAAATATGTTAGATAAACACTAGACATAAAATGATAGATGATACAACACGATGTTTACTACAAAGAAAAACAAGAAAATCATCAAATTTTTTATTACTCTTTTACTTGTTTCAGTCATTTGACTGTGGCCATGCTGGAGCACCGCCTTTAGTCAAGCAAATCAACCCCAGGACTTATTCTTTGTAAGCCTAGTACTTATTCTATCAGTCTCTTTTGCTGAACTGCTAAGTTACAGGGACGTAAACAAACCAGCATCGGTTGTCTAGCGATGTTGGGGAGGGACAAACACAGACACACAAACATATACACACATACATTACATACATACATATATATATATATATATATATATATATATATATATATATATATATATATATATATATATATATATACACATATGCGATGGGCTTCTTTCAGTTTCCATCTACCAAATCCACTCACAAGTCTTTAGTTGGCCCGAGGTTATAGTAGAAGACACTTGCCCAAGGTGCCATGCAGTGGGACTGAACCGGGAACCATGTGGTTGGTATGCAAGCTACTTACCACACAGCCACTCCTAATTGTAAATAAATTTTGGAAATTTTTTTTTATTTTTCATTGAAATATTTTTTAAATGGGTCGCAATAATAAAAGATTGTGAATTGCAGGCATAGAGGTTCTCTCGTCAGCTTAAGATCCATTTTGTCAATGATTCTTGATTAATGGTGAGCAATAATTTGTGTCTTGATTGATTCCATCCGCAATTAGCTGTTCTTAGAGATAGTTTGCGCAATACACTGACATCTCTGTTTGTCTCTCTCTCTCTCTCTCTCTCACTCACTCACTCAGTCTCTCTCTCTCTCACTCACTCAGTCTCTCTCTCTCTCTCACTCACTCAGTCTCTCTCTCTTTCTCACATGGAGTCTCTTTTTCTCACACAATTTCTATCTCTCACACACTCTGTATTTCACACATATACATAATCTCTCTTTCTCTCTCACACACACACACAATTTTTCCCTTCACACATACAGCCACTCTATATCTATCTATCTATCTATCTATCTATCTATCTATCTATCTATCTATCTATCTATCTATCTATCATCTATCATCTATCCATCTATCCATCTATCCATCTATCTATCTCACTGGCAATACATAAGGTGCATGTATGAAATATTGGTAAAATTGCATCAATTTGCCTCTTCTTTTCATTTCTTTAAACTAAAATGAGGGGAATTAATGACTTTAGGTTGACACAAAACAAAAGTTAGGAAGATTATTTACAGTTTGTGTTGTCTACCATTGTGCACTTAGAAAAGTTCTTCAATTTGGAGTGGCTGTGTGGTAGGTAGCTTGCTTACTAACCACATGGTTCTGGGTTCAGTCCCACTGTGTGGCACCTTGGACAAGTGTCTTCTACTATAGCCTCGGCCAACCAAAGCCTTGTGAGTGGATTTTGGGAGATAGAAACTGAAAGAAGCCCATCATATATATGTGTGTGTGTGTGTGTGTGTTGTGTGTGTGTGTGTGTTTGTGTGTCTGTGTTTGTCCCCCCACCATCGCTTGACAACCGATGTTGGTGTGTTTATGTCCCTGTAACTTAGCGGTTCGGCAAAAGAGACCGATAGAATAAGTACTAGGCTTACAAAGAATAAGTCCTGGGGTGGATTTGTTTGACTAAAGGTGGTGCTCAAGCATGGCCACAGTCAAATGACTGAAACAAATAAAAGAATATATGTCCTCTAGGACATATATGAATATCACAGCAGCTTAAAATTTTGACTTCTCTTAAAATCTCAAGTTTCATGCTTTTCCTATATAAAATGTTAAGTCATGTATCAGGTTTGTTTGTATTTCTCTCTCTCTCTCTCTCTCTTCCTTACCATTTCTCCTCCCTTTATCCCTCTGTTTCTCTTCCTCTCTCTCTCTCTCTCTCTACTTACTCTCTCTATCATAATCACAGGAGGAAGCAGTGGCTATACTGAGAGAGATGCAGGAGAAAGAAAGTATTATTAAGGAAGGTAGCAGATTAGATACATAGATAGATTTACAGAGTAAGAGTGAGTGTGTGAGTGACAGAGAGAGAGAGATTAACACTTGCCTATCAGTTAGGCAAGTGCGATGGTGGGGTAGAAAAAAGTGAAAGAGGAAGATATAGTGTAAGTAAAAGAGGAGTGGTAGAAAAAAGAAAGCAAAAGCTCGTGTGTGTGATTGTGTATTTCTGTGTGTCATTGCATGATACCATTTGGACATCAATGAGGCTATGTTTACAATTTCTGTAAACATGAGGTGAAACAAAACACCAGAGATGCTTTGCCCCAGATAGAAACTGCAGGAGTTAATCAGAAAAAAAAATTGCAAACATTTCTTTTTAATCCATTGCAATGTCGGAGACACTTCCTTGCCAGCAGGTATCTCAGGGTCACAGGCATTTCTCCCCTTAGCCTGTGAGTAAAGGTGAAGCTACCTTTCCGAGTCATACTGACTCATAAGGGCCGGTTTCCCAGTTTCATGGCATGTATATTCCCCACCTGGATGGGATGCTAGTCCATCGCAGGATTACTCCCTTTTGCCAGCTGAGTGAACTGGAGCAACATGAAATGAAGTGTTTTGCTCAAGAACACAATGCATTGCCCCTCCAGGAATTGAAACCGCAATCTTATGATCATGAATCCTACACCCTAACCTATTTCTTTACTACCCACAAGGGGCTAAACACTGAGAGGACAAACAAGGACAGACAAACAGATTAAGTCGATTGTATCGATCCCAGAGCGTAACTGGTCCTTAATTTATCGACCCCGAAAGGATGAAAGGCAAAGTCGACCTCGGCGGAATTTGAACTCACAACATAACGGCAGACGAAATACCGCTAAGCATTTCGCCCGGCATGCTAACGATTCTGCCAGCTCCCACACCCTAACCACTAAGCCACGTGCCTTAACACTTCATCTGAGTAGGGCAATGAGGACTGAATTAGTCTTTACTTGCAAAAGGGTTCCATTTGCCATCTCTTGTCAACCACAGCCACCTTGGACTTGTTTCAGTTGCCATGGTAATAGTAGTAGGGTGAGCTGATTCGCAATGTCCTCCTCCCACCTCCACTTCCCAACTGGCGCAAACGCACGGGCGGGCAGCTGAAGACCTGGGCAACGACAATAAAGGAGGACCTCTCTGAACTCTCAGTCCGCAGGTGGTCGGTCTGCGCAGATGGAACCGCAAATGGCTCACTATCTCCAGTTACCTTGCACGGGACCGTCGAGTGTCGGCCACCATGGTTCGTGATGCCATTAGGACCAGAGAAGAAGCCGACTCAACCCACCCTGGGTGAATGCCATCACAAGTACAGGTACAAGTTTCAGTTGCCATGCCTATCTCCTTCATGTCTTTCTTCAGTTGTCTGGGTCCCAGAACAATCTTCTGCAGGAAATAGTACACCAATCTTAGAGGAGAGCTGCAGCCACCAATTTTAATAGGGAATTAGGCCACATGCCATCCCTTGACAAGAGCCCCGTCAACCAATTCCTGATATTTGGTTTTCTTAGCCATTGAAAAATATTGAGTTTGTCTTTCCAGAACACTTAGTTCAACCATTCCTTGGCAATTATTTTTGCACTCCTGGAGAACAGCAACATGTCCTGGCTGGAGTGATGTTACTGCTATTCCAATATGTCAGTAGCTTAGTGGTTTTGACTTGTGAAGGCCAGTGAAATATAAATACCTTAATTAAAATAAAAAGGAAATGATACATAAGGGTTGGTGACAGGACAGGTATCCAGCCAGTGAGCTGGCAGAATCGTTAGCATGTCGGGCGAAATGCTTAGCGGTATTTCGGCTGCCGTTACGTTGTGAGTTCAAATTCCACCGAGGTCAACTTTGCCTTTCATCCTTTCGGGGTCGATAAATTAAGCACCAGTTACGCACTGGGGTCGATGTAATCGACTTAATCCGTTTGTCTGTCCTTGTTTGTCCCCTCTATGTTTAGCCCCTTGTGGGCAATAAAGAAATAGGTATCCAGCCGTAAAAACATGTCTCAGTAAGTCTTGCCCAACCTATGGCAGCAGAGAAAGGAAAAGAGGAAAATGATGATGGTATTTGATATGACTCTCTCTCTCTCTCTCTCTCTCTCTCTCTCTCTCTCTTTCATTACTGTATTTGATAGCATAAAAGACACACGGGCATATTAGACACAATCCAATTTCAGCCATGCATCATCATCATCATCATCATCATCATCATCGTTTAGCGTCTGCTTTCCATGCAAGCATGGGTTGGACGGTTCGACCAGGGTCTAGGAAGCCAGAAGGCTGCACCAGGCCCAGTCTGATCTGGCAATGTTTCTACGGCCGGATGCCCTTCCTAACGCCAACCACTCCATGAGTGTAGTGGGTGCTTTTTACGTGCCAGACGAGGCTGGCAAACGGCCACGATCGGATGGTGCTTTTTACGTGCCACCGGCATGGGGGCCAGGCGAGGCTGGCAACGGCCACAATTGGATGGTACTTTTTACATGCCACCGTAAAAAACACCATATTTAGGGGGAAATATTTTAGTGCATCAGTCCACAGCCTCCCACCCTCATAGCTATCCATTGCATGTACAGGTAAGGATATGTCCTCTGTCTCTGGCTAGATCATCCTACCAGGCCTTTACAAGGGGCTGCTGAAAAGTTCCCAGCTTTGGGTAAAAGAAAATGCAGGAGGATCAATTAATTCTGATTTTATCCAACGTATTTCCCTCTCAGATTCATACACTTCTTGTAGCAGTCTTTCAGTTTTTCTAAGCCCTGTAAAAGATCTTAAAAAATTGGTCCTCCAAACAGGCCTTTCATGATACCCTTAAAGCCAAGATCTTTTCAGCACCACCCTCCCCTTATACTCTCATTTGATGCAGCAACTGCAGGCTGGAAGAGGCCTTGTGGCAGACCCCCACATAGCTAGACATGATAGGGGAAGATCTCCAGAGGCTCAACGTTACCTTGGAGGATACAGAGGGGCTGGCACAGGACCATCAGTGATGGAAAGCACTGGTGGACCTGGTTGGCTATATGCATGAAGACTGGAAATGAACAAGGCGGCGAGCTGGCAGAAACGTTAGCACGCCGGGCGAAATGCTTAGCGTTATTTCGCCTGTCGTTATGTTCTGAGTTCAAATTCCGCCGAGGTAGACTTTGCCTTTCATCCGATAGGGGTCGATAAATTAAGTACCTGTTTCGCACTGGGGTCGATGTAATCGACTTAATCCCTTTGTCTGTCCTTGTTTGTCCCCTCTATGTTTAGCCCCTTGTGGGCAGTAAAGAAATATATATGCATGGTGATGTCTCTGGGACCAGAAACTTGGGATAACCCCCCAGCCCCATGAAGCAAGAAAGCATTAAAACATGTAATACAGACCCAACTTCACATATAAGGCCTGGGGCAGGGGTGATTTTTAAGACATTTATTTTAGAAAAAAAGTGTATCTTATCTATCATCAAATATTTTATACCCCTTTCACTCCCTCCCTTTCATTTTACTTTCACTTTGAATTACTCTCTCTATTCTCTACTCTCCTCCACACTTCTCTCCTCCACACTTCTCTCCTCCACACTTCTCTCCCTCTGCATCTCATTCACTTCCCCTCTCTCTGCTTCCTTTACATTTAACCGTTTTTCCCTTTCTCTACTGAAATTTTGCCAGAACCAACCAGAACTTCATGCGCTGTTTTCAAACCAGCGCTTGTTGCCAACACAAAGATATGAACTCCAATGAACTCAGCGAAGACAGCTCAACAACACCAACCACTAAAACACCCATCACCAAAACTCCAAAACCGATTTCAGAGAGTGTGAAGAAGGCCAAGTGTGAAGCATTATGGGGGATGTTTATTGGAGATGCTTTGTCCATGCCAGTCCACTGGTACTACAACACCAATGATATCCTGAAGAACTATGACAGATGGATATCAGACTACATAGCTCCAAAGACATTTTACAGTGGATCCATTCTTCCACTGTCTGCGGTTGGTAAGTATTCAGTTCAGATTTTATTCTTTTTTATCCTCAACTAGCAGTATCGCCCGGCGTTGCTCGGGTTTGTAAGGGAAATAACTATATAAGCATTTTTAGAGAGTTGTAGCCAAAAAATAGCAAAAAAATGCATTAAAAATGGGAAAAAAATTATGGTAAATTTTTTTTTAAATCGTTGACTCATCGTAGATATTTTTAGAGAGTTACTTCCCTTATATAATAGCGGGGAAAATGCATTAAAATGGAAAAAAAGATGGTAAATTTTTTTTTTTAATCGTAGACTCATCGTAGACGCACGCTAATACCCAGAAGGGCTCGATATGAATCACGACTATAAAATACCCGGTTTTGGTTAAACTGCACCGCAAAATGTGGGAGTAGTTAGGAATCTAAATCGTAGGAGACAGACACACAACTTGACTTTTATATATAAAGAAGATGTATATTTTCCTCCTCGTCCTTCTATATTTCTCCTCCATGTCTTTTCCATTTTTTTAAAAAATATTTTCGGTTATTTGTAGAAATGTGGAGGTGCAATGGCCCGGTGGTTAGGGCAACGGACTGGCGGTCGGAGGATCGCGGTTTCGATTCCCAGCCCGGGCGTTGTGTGTGTTTATTGACCAAAAACACCTAAAGCCCCACGAGGCTCCAGCAGAGAGAGAGAACGATAATTTAAAATAGATACGTAGTGAAAAAAAAAAAAACTGGTTCACTGAGGCACAACAACGCTTTTTAAAGATTTTCTAATTATTTTTATTCCTTATTAATTTTTGTATCATTTGTAACCAACACAGTATCGTCGTTATTATAATCAACATTAACTTCCCCGTTATCATTTACATCGTCATGAACACCCTCTCCAGGCTCTTCATTACCGTCTTCATCTAAGGTTTGCTTTCCACTCTGCTGTGCTACTCAACAGCTTTTTAATTAGATGCAAGGTCCTTGATGCTTTAATAGAGACTCCGAAGTTGCAGCATTTATGCTTATTCCAAGGTCATTTAACAGCGACGTGAATGGCTTAAATCTAATTTTGTTAATACTTGAATTTCCGTCTGCAAACTTATATAAGCATTTCTATGGGAGATAACTTTGTAATTTATTACTCTGTAATATCAAGATTTGCTTCCCTTCACTGTTTTAACATTAACGTATAATAATAATAATATTCAACCAATATCCACTTTTACATACCTTGCCCAGACTTGTGCCTTGGAGGAGAACTTTCTAGGTTCTATCCTATGGTCATTCGTGACTGAAGGTGTCTTTTAACCAAAGTACTTCAAGGATAATACTTTCAAGTAATTTAAGAAATCTTTGTGTAGAAGGTCTTCAAAAGCTTGCAATTCTTGGATTAACAAAAAGAGTCACTAGCTCTGAATTTACCAGACGGTATTCATGATAGCAATTTGGAAGATGTAGTCATCTTGAAGCTAATATTAATGATGAGGTTAATAGCTGTGGAGATGATAATGACAAGAATAATGATTGTATAATAATAATAATAATGAAATTATTGTATACAGTGCTCAGGTGCACCACAACTTGTCAGACAGTGCATATAAAGCATATGCAGTAATGTACAAATGTATGGAAAGCGAACAATGCATGAGTCAGGTACATGCTTGTGTGTGTATGGAGGGGAGAAAATCAGGAATTATGTAATTATGATGTCAGCAGAAAATTTTGATGATGAAGGTGGGAACATAGTTAAAAATATTTGAAAGAAGATTTGTGCATGGAAAACAAGAAGAATCATATACCTTTCAAGAAAAGTGCTTTGAACCATGATAGATTCTTTAAATTAAATAATTAAACTCTTTTTCATCAATTTCACCAATTTTGTTATTTTCATATGCTTGATGTTGAACCCATGTTACTATCATATTTCTGTTTCTTTATGATGCTTCTGTTTTTCACCCTTCCCTTAGGTGACAGTGGTCGCATATCTTCAAGTAACAATCGAAACGAAACCATTATAGGCCAAGTAATTTTACATGACAAGCTTAAATTCTGGACGAGTGGAGATCCATATTTTTACCACCAAGGTAAGATATATTTCAAGTTCATTAACTTAAGGTTGTTGTCTAAATTGTTTTCACTGCAAAACTTTACTATTTATATTTGGGGAAAAAGCAGTGAGCTAGCGGAATAGTTAGCATGTTGGCCAAACTGCTTAGTGGCATTTTGTTTGTCCTGACTGGCCTCCGTGCCGGTGGCACATAAAAAGCACCATCCGATCGTGGCCGTTTGCCAGCCTCATCTGGCACATAAAAAGCACCCACTACACTCTTGGAGCGGTTGGCGTTAGGAAGGACACCCAGCCGTAGAAACATTGCCAAATCAGACTGGGCCTGGTGCAGCCTTCTGGCTTCCCAGAGCCAGTTGAACCGTCCAACCCACAGACGTTAAACGATGATGATGATGATGAAGGAACCCTTCACCTGAATAAAATAGTTATCAAAGGGGTCCATACATAAGAAAAAAATGATTGAGAACCCCTGCTCAATACAGTCAATTGATCAGCTAAAAATAGCAGCCAAGTCTCCCTCAAATTACACTCTACTAGCTTGACCCTTTAGCATTTAAGCCAGTCATATATTCTATCTAATATTCTCCTTGTTTTATGTTCAAACTGGCCGGATCCAGCCTCTCACATAGATTCTGCAATCGTGGAAATATTGAAGCTATGCGATAATGGAGGATTAATTCAAAACAGTGTGAATGAATAAGCAATACATTTGGCCGAGTAACCCGAAAAGTAAAGGGTTAAATAAAGAGGGCACTTGGCTCAGTGGTTAGAGCATCGAGCTTATGATCGTGAGGTTGTGAGCTCGAATCCTGGACCGGGCTGCATGTTGTGTTCTTGAGCAAGACACTTTATTTCTCGTTGCTCCAGTTCACTCAGCTATAGAAATGAGTTGCGATGCCACTGGTGCCAAGCTGTATCGGCCCCTTTGCCTTTCTCTTGGATAACATCTGTGGTGTGGAGAGGGGAGGCCGGTATGCATGGGCAACTGCTGGTCTTCCAAAAACAACCTTGCCTGGACTTGTGCCTGGGAGAGTAACTTTCTAGGTGCAATCCCATGGTCATTCGTGATCAAAGGGGGTCTCAGAAATATAGAGGGATATACTGCACTGTGTCTGTTCAAGAATCATATATTTGCTCAGAGATGACCTGGGGATGAACAACAATAGCAACAACAAAGGGTATTGAGGCTTTAATAAAAGATACTTGCCCAAGGTTGTTGTTTGTTCCTTCTCAAGCCATTCCTGGCTCATAAGGGCCGGTTTCCCGGTTTCTTGGCGTATAGGTTCCCTACCTGGACGGGACGCCAGTCTGTCACAGGTGAGCTGCAAGATGCAGGAGGAAAGAGCGAGAGAAAGTTGTGGTGAAAGATTCAGCAGAAGTTTCGCCATTACCTTCTGCCGGAACTGCGTGGAGCTTAGGTGTCTCGCTCATAAACACACACATCACTCGGTCTGAGATTCGAATCCACGATCCCTCGACCGTGAGTCCACTGCTCTAACCACTAGGCCATGTGCCTCCACACTTGCCCAAGGTGCAACGCAGTGGGGCTGAACCCAGAACCATGTAGTTTGGAAGCAAGCTTCTTAACGTCACATCCACTCCAACTGTATTAAAAAAGAAAAAAAAACATTGTTATTATACTCACAAGTGAATATGACTCGATAGTATGTACCGTGATTTCAGCACTTGTAGTTGCCTATGTAGTGAGAAGCAAACATAGACATCCTCTCAGCCCTCCTCATGGCTTTTGACCTCAGTAGAACATCAAGGATGTAACAGCCAAAGGAAGAGAGAGCTGCACTAGCACTTGGCTGGTACTCATTTTCAGCAGAGTAGACTGGCACAGTGTGAAATGGTGAACTTTGCTCAAGGACACAGTGTGCTACCTGGTCTAGGAATTGAACCCAGATGTTATCAAAATCAGTCAGCCCAACATCATCATCATCGTTTAACTTCCGCTTTACATGCTAGCATGGGTTGGACGATTTGACTGAGGTCTGGCAAACCAGAAGGCTACACCAGACTTCAATCTGATCTGGCAGAGTTTCTACGGCTGGATGCCCTTCCTAACGCCAACCACTCCGAGAGTGTAGTGGGTGCTTTTACGTGCCACCAGCACGAGGGCCACGCTCAGATGGTGCTTTTTATGTGCCACCTACACAGGAGCCAGTCTAGTGGCACTGGCAACGACCTCACTCGAATGTTTTTTCACCTGCCATCAGCGCAAGTGCCAGTAAGGCGACGCAGGGAACGATCACGCTCGAATGGTGCTTTTTACGTGCCACCAGCACAGAGGCCAACAACAACAACAAAAACGATTTATATAGTTTCTTCCTTTTCTTGAATACTTTCATCAGTTTTGTATAAGATGCTTGTAAAAGTACGATTTTCTTTTTTTTTTCCACCTTTCTTTTCTCTTTCTCCTTACCTGTCATGAAGGGATGAAGCCAGGTGATAATACTCTTAATATGTTGGTCGCTCTGAAAATGCTTCAGACCATGCAAGAAACTGACCCATGGGCACTAAAGTCCGACCAAGAAGTCATGGCCAGTGTACTGGAGTCCTATGTCCATTTCATGACCACACCCAACACTCACAATGATACATATGCAGAATCTTTCCATCGGCTGTTCTTCAAAGACTGGAATGCCGTTCCTGACCCTCCATTAAGGGGACAAGACATTTTTGATTTTGCTAAAAGAAGGTAAAAGAATATATATATGTATGTATGTATATATATTTCGTTTTTGGATTTGGTTTGCAAGATTCTTTATATGAGTTTGTGTGTTGAAGCATGTTCTGTTGTGTCTGGGGAGAGTTGTTTTCTTTTTGTGCCTTATAATTTAACACACTCACTGGCAAAATTTCCACTTATTTCTTATTTTCATTTTCCTAAAATTTTCATTGCGTCTTGCAAGACAATTGAAAATGTTTCAGGACGCAACGAAAATTTTAGGAAAAGGAAAATAAGAAATAAGTGGTAATTTTACCGGCACAAAAGGGAAATTACTCTCCCCAGAGACGCGAGAAAGAACAGCTAGGTTCTATAACCACAAAAATTGGGGATAAAATTCAACAGGAATAAATTTGGAAAGGAAAACATTTACCATCGAGTTTCCTGGACCAATTGGTTTCTGATCTTTTACTGCGCACTTGCTGTAAGGACTGCGACTGCGCAGTCAAATTTGAAAAGTTAGGAGTGGCTGTGTGGTAAGTAGCTTGTTTACCAACCACATGGTTCCGGGTTCAGTCCCACTGCGTGGCACCTTGGGCAAGTGTCTTCTACTATAGCCTCAGGCCAACCAAAGCTTTGTGAGTGGATTTGGTAGACGGAAACTGAAAGAAGCCCGTCGTATATATGTATATGCGTGTGTGTGTCTGTGTTTGTCCCCCTAGCATTGCTTGACAACCGATGCTGGTGTGTTTATGTCCCCGTTACTTAGCGGTTCGGCAAAAGAGACCGATAGAATAAGTACTGGGCTTACAAAGTAATAAGTCCCGGGGTCGAGTTGCTCGACTAAAGGTGGTGCTCCGGCATGGCCACAGTCAAATGACTGAAACAAGTAAAAGAGAGTATAAACATGAGATAAGTAGTTTTGTTTGTCTCGTGTGTATATATTTAACCCTAGGTTGTAACTGAAGAAGATCAGACCTAGTGAGTTCTCCTTGACTCGCTAAAAGAAGATCAGAAACCAATTGGTCCAGGAAACTAGATGGTAGATGTTTTTCATTTCCAAATTTATTCCTGTTGAATTTTATTCATTATTTTTGTGGTTTACAGAACCTAGCTGTTCTTTCTAGCATGTAGAATCCCTGTAAGTGGATTCCGTATGTGTTTAAATATACACTATATCGTATGACTAATATATAGTCTTTTTGACTAAATTTTTTTACACGTTAGACCACTGGAAATGTAAATTTTAATTAATTTCCATTTCCCTTTGATATGATTAAATACTATATATATATATATATAATAATAATAATTGTGTACAGTGCTCAGGTGCACTACAACTCATCTAAAGTGTATATATAATCAGGTGTAGTTTCGGCGGATTTCGGAAAGCATGAGGGCCTTAAAGGATGCAGTGTCATGGCAGTCAACAACTGACGCAGGCAGTTTATTCCATGCTTCAGCAACTCTGAGCGTGAAAAAATGTTTCCGAAAGTCATGGGAGCTGTGTTGTTTTCTGACTTTGTAGGCATGTCCACGTGTGTTAGACACATGGAGATCAAAAAGGTGTTCAGTGTTGTTATTGGTGAGGTGGTTGACAACTTTGTGGGCGTTACCAAGTCCGTCGCCAGACGCCGGAGCTTCAGTGAATCCAAGCCCAGGGAAACAAGGCGCTCAGAATATGGTAGGTGTCTGATGGAGGGTATATATATATATATATATATATATAATATATATATATATATATATATATACATATAAAGGGTGAAATATAATTAATTTAATAAAATTAATAAATTTCACCTAGTAGTTTTTTCTGTATGGAAAGGACCATATTCGGTTAAAATTATATATAATTATAATAAGGGGTTATTTGCAACAAGTTGCTTAAACCACATACCAAAAATATTAGAAATAGCAGTCAAATAGGTTACCATTGGCTGCTATTTCTAATATTTTTGGTATGTGGTTTAAGCAACTTGTTGCAAATAACCCTTTATTATAATTATATATATATATATATATATATGTATATATACACACACACATACATAGGTAGAAAGATAACAGATATGTATATAAATAAATATAGATTATAGATGGATTGATAGATAGATAACAAAATGCATAAATCTATTTCAGATCGCGGCAAATTTTATCTCGACCACCTGATAGCCAACTGGCGAGCATCGGGGCTTTAGTATTGGTTTTGCCTTGGGTTCTACGCAATGCCGGCAAAACCGAAGACGAGTGTGCACAGACAGCAGTTGAATTCATCAAGTTAACGCACCCAGTTCAATCCCTGATTCCCTTTGTTGACATGTACTCCCGACTGTTTCACGCCACCTTGAACGGGTTTGATTTGGGATCTGAAGTAAGAAAAATACTGGCACACGCTTCATTGGGAGGCCACGACAACAGACACATGATGTTACATTTAGCAGATCAAGTAAGCAGGTAAGACCCATGCCCTTCACTAAGGGGGGTGCACTGGAGAGCACTGCCCTCATCAGTATTCAAAGGTGGCGAGCTGGCAGAAATGTTAGCATGCCGGGCGAAATGCGTAGCCGTATTTCATCTGTCGTTACGTTGTGAGTTCAAATTCCGCCGAGGTCAACTTTGCCTTTCATCCTTTCGGGGTCGATAAATTAAGTACCAGTTACGCACTGGGGATCGATGTAATCGAGTTAATCCGTCTGTCTGTCCTTGTTTGTCTCCTCTGTGTTTAGCCCCTTGTGGGTAGTAAAGAAATAAGTATTCAATGGTGCACCCTCAGATTTACAGTGATATCCTTATTTTGAAACTCCCCTTTAGCATTATTGCAAATTAGTGCTCATCCAGAATATTCTGAAGTTCCACCAGGCACTAAAATCTGGCAACAGGCCTGGGTAAGACCGAGAGGTGTGTGTGTGAGTGTGGTACACACAGGCATGGCTGTGTGGTACAAAGTTTTTTTCCCGGCCATATGATTCTGGGTTTAGTTCCATTGCATGGCACCTTGGGCAAGTGTCTTTTCCTATAGCACCAAGTGTACAGGAGCCTTGTGAGTGGATTTGGTGGACAGAAACTGAAAGGTGGCGAGCTGGCAGAAACATTAGCACACCGGGCGAAATGCTTAGCGGTATTTTGTCTGTTTTTACGCTCTGAGGTCGACTTTGTCTTTCATCCTTTCAGGGTCGATAAATTAAGTACCAGTTATGCACTGGGGTCGATGTAATCGACTTAATCCCTTTGTCTGTCCTTGTTTAGCCCCTTGTGGGTAATAAAGAAATATGAAACGTTAGCACACCGGGCAAAATGCTTAGCGGTATTTTGTCTGCTGTTACATTCTGAGTTCAAATTCCGCCGAGGTCGACTTTCTCTTTCATCCTTTCAGGGTCGATAAATTAAGTAGCAGTTACGCACTGGGGTTGATGTAATCGACTTAATCCCTTTGTCTGTCCTTGTTTGTCCTCTCTATGTTTAGCCCCTTGTGGGTAGTAAAGAAATAAGAAACTGAAATATATAGACATATCATCATCATTGTCATTTAATATTCATTGTCCATGCTGGCATGGGTTGGACAATTGCGAGCTGTTTACAGTACCTAAGCTTCCCTAGAA
Organism: Octopus sinensis; assembly: GCF_006345805.1. Taxonomy (NCBI): domain Eukaryota; kingdom Metazoa; phylum Mollusca; class Cephalopoda; order Octopoda; family Octopodidae; genus Octopus; species Octopus sinensis. Next base: position 45,615,490 of record NC_043015.1, read on the forward strand.
GTCACCCATATAAGTATTAACAAGGCTTGACATTGCTTAACTCTGGTGATTGGACGTGAACTGGTGACAGGAAGAACATCTGGCCATAAAAGTCCACCTCAACAAATTCCATCTGGTCCATGCAAGTATGGAAAGGTGGACATTAAAACAATGATGATGATAATGTGTACATCAGCATCAGCATCTTCATCATTTACTGTCCCTTTTCCATGCTGACATGGGTTGGACGATTCAATAGTAACTGATGAGCCAGAAAAATTACACCAAGCTCTAGTGTTTGCTTTCACATGATTTCTACAGCCGGTGACACATAAGAGAACCATCCGAACGTGGCCGTTGCCAGTGCCGCCCCGACTGGCCTCCGTGCTGGTGGCACGTAAAAAGCACCATCCGATCGTGACCGTTGCCATCCTCGCCTGGCCTCCGTGCCGGTGGCACGTAAAAAGCACCATCCGATCGCGGCCGTTTGCAAGAATCATCTGGCACCTGTGCCGGTGGCTCGTAAAAAGCACCCACTACACTCATGGAGTGGTTGGCATTAGGAAGGGCATTCAGCCGTAGAAACACTGCCAGATCAGACTGGGCCTGGTGCAGCCTTCTGGCTTCCCAGACCCCAGTTGAACCGTCCAACCCATGCTAGCATGGAAAGCGGACGCTAAATGATGATGATGATGATGATGCCCTTCCCAATACCAACCACTTTACAGAGCATACTGGGTACTTTTTCCATGGCACCAGCACTGGTGATGTCACCAAGTAACTCACAAGACAGAACCACACAACTAACTAGTGGGGTGTAGTATTGAGGGAGGTGGTTTTATGCTGGGTGATGAGAAGGTTAAAGTATGTGAGAGGGACTGGAACTGTTGCCTTTACTGTAGAGTGTGTGTTGGATGTTTTTTTTTCATGACTATTAAATATTTCTTTCTCCAGTTCTAGGGAAGTTATGAGCCTTCTGCCTTTTGAATCTGATGAGTCGCTTATACTGCTAAGCGCTTTATAGGTCCAAAACCAATTGGTCACTCTATGACCAGCTATAACTTTTAACTTCCTAAAAAAATATATATATTACTGCTCTAATGTTTTAGAGTATGTTTCTTGTTTGGATATATGAACTACTGGTGATATACACATATATATTTATATACACATACATATTTATATTTATATAAAAAAACAATTCAGTGCGACACCGGTGCAGAATCATCTCCCTCCGACAAGTCATCCTAACGAGACGTCTGCGTTGGCTGGGTCATGCCCTCCGTCGTCAACCAGGAGAATACATCTACGAAGCAATTGCCCCAGCTCCCCTTCAGGGTTGGCGAAAGCGATGTGGTGGACAACGAAAAACCTGGCTGATGACAGTCAAGGCTGATCTGGAACCCAACCTAGGCCCCCATATCTACGGCCGTTCGCCGCTGGAATAAGGAGTGGTTGGAGATCATGCAGTCGTTAGCCTCAAATCGCCAGGCCTGGTTGGGCGTTTGTGAGAGATGCAGCATTGAGTATGAATGAAGCCAGCTCAACCCACCCTGGGTGAATGCTGTCAAGTCAGTCAGTCAGTCATATATATATTTATATACACATATTCATATATATACGAGTTGCCTATACTGCTAAGTGCTTTATGAGTGTGAAACCAATGGTCACTCTATATAACCAGTCATAACTTTTTATTTCCTAAAAATACATTACTGCTCTAACACTTTAGAATGTGCTTCTGTTTCATATATATGAACTACTGACGATGTCTGTGTGTGTGTAAATGCTAGTATGTATGTGTAATGCATGTGTATGTATCCATGTGTTCTTCTCTGTGTATCTTTCTGTTGAAGAGCATAGGCTCGAAACGTTAAAGACTTGTTTTATTTATATTTCCTGAGCGCCATACTAATACAATTGTTTGTTTGTATTCCACCTGCCTTCGTCTTTTGTTTATTTCCGTAAACCTGCCTTCGTCTTTTGTCTATTTTCATAAAGCTTCCCATATATATATATATATATATACACACATGAATATAATGAGTTTTCGGAGCATGGAAAGTGGATGTTAAACGATGACGATATATACACACATGAGCAATCTAATTTGCTAGCACTAATCAGGATGGGGTTATGTTGAAACCTTAATGTTTCAAATGGAAATATATATCTTGTTATTTTGTTTCATTTTTTACCCAGCACTGAAAAATCGTTAAAAAGTCACCAAAGAAACACCAGTTTACTTGGATTAGCCTGCTACATAGAATCTTCCATGAAAACTCTACTCTATCTGATGCTGTGTTTTGCTGAAGACTTCAACAGTGGTACATACGTCAACACCAATAGTGGAGGTGTGTAACCATCGCTGCTTTATATATTTTTAATTGTATAACAGTAACAATACATCTTTTTGGGTTTCTTTTTTTTTTTTTTGTCTTTTTCGGTCATTGGATTGCAGCCATGCTGGGGCAACACTTTGAAGGAGTTTTTTTTTCGTATATTTATGGGTTTTATTTAGCATTTATGCTATTTTTTTGCTTTTTTTTTTAAAGTCTGGTATTTATTCTGTCGGTACTCTTTTGCTTAACTGCTAAGTTACAGAGATGTAAGCAAACCAATACCTGTGGTCAAGTGGTGGGTGACAAGCACACACACACACACACACACACATACACACAGATATACACACTCAACAGGCTTCCATACAGTTTCCATCTTCCAAATTCACTCACAAGGCATTAGTTGACCCAAGGATACAGTAGAAGATATTTGTGTAAGGTGTCACACATCGGGGACTGAACCTGAAATCACATGGTTACAAAGTAAGCTCTTTAAATTTATATTTTTATGTTCAGTTATAATAAAAACAATTCTACATTAATCTGATGACTTACTCAATACTTTTGTTGAGTACAAATTTATTATTCTGAAACATGGTGGAAAAGGTAGACCCAGGAAGACCTAGGATGAGGTGGTGAAGCATGACCTTCGAACAGTGGGCCTCACCAAGGCAATGACTAGTGACCGGGACAGGTGCCAGGGGAGGCTGGCAACGGCCATGATCAGTTGGTGGTTTTTACATGCCACCGGTACGGAGCCAGTCAAGGTGACGCTGGCATCGACCACATACGGCTGGTGCTTTTTGCGTGCCACCAGCACAGTTGCCATATATATATGAACACATGTTGTAAAAAACTAAATTATATAAATCTTAAATTTTTATCCTCTTTGATTGCAGGTGAGAACTGTCATCGTGGTGCAGCATTAGGAGCTGTTTTAGGTGCAGCTTCGGTGCAGGGAAAAAGTGAGAAGATAAAAAACGTGTGGAAAAGCGGCCTGACGTTACATGAAGAACTACAGAAACTAGAAGCTAGTTTTCTTGCATCTGAACCTAGTCGAGAGAGTTAGTCCCGTGCCCCCCCCCTCATCCCAGCATACACACTCCTGATGAGAGTTACCTCCCTTCCATATAGACACTTGGTGTCAACAGCTGTGTTGCTCTGGTTAATTAGACGTAGAAAAAAAAACTACTCTAATTCATCTAAAGAAATTAGTTATAATAATATTTGTTAATTATAATTTTTTTTCTCAGTCCTTTTTTTAAGCCACAAATATTTTAGAGCTAATCTTTTCATAAAACCTCAAAAAGATTCCTGGAATTAATTTCTTAATTCCATTTTCTGAATGAGAGATTAACTGAATTAGAGATCAACTCTCTCCCTTTCTCTCTCTCTCTCTCTCTCTGCATATATATATATATATATAACGGGAAGCTTTATGAAAATAGACAAAAGACGAAGGCAGGTTTACGGAAATAAACAAAAGACGAAGGCAGGTGGAATACAAACAAACAATTGTATTAGTATGGCGCTCAGGAAATATAAATAAAACAAGTCTTTAACGTTTCGAGCCTACGCTCTTCAACAGAAAGATACACAGAGAAGAAACACAGAAATATATATATATACAGAGAGAGAGAGAAGGGAGAGCTTCTTAACTTATATGATATACACTATTACTCTATCTGTAGTGAGAGGCAAGAGGAGCCGATGAAAATCTCAGCCCAAAAATAACAGTAATAATTAATTAATAATATACTTAGAGTAGGTATCTCAGGGCCACACCCATGTGTAATGGGAAGCTGGATTGGATGCTAGAATTACAGCCACAAGTTTATATATGATGATAATGGTGAATAAGCATTTGTAAACGTCCCATCACTTCCCTGAGACCATTAATACGAGAAGTAAAGGGTCAAATGCCACAGTCACTGAAACTGCAGACCCAATTCCTCACATTTTCTTGTTTGCTTACTCTTATATTCTTTTATTTGTTTCAGTCATTTGACTGCGGCCATGCTGGAGCACCACTTTTAGTCAAACAAATTGACCCCAGGGCTTATTCTTTGTAAGCCTAGTACTTATTCTATCAGTCTCTTTTGCTGAAACTTTAAGTTTCAGGGACGTAAACACACCAACATCGGTTGTCGAGCAATGGTGAGGGGACAAACACAGACACACAAATATATATATATATATATATATATATATATATATATGACGGGCTTCTTTCAGTTTCCGTCTACCAAGTCCACTCACAAGGCTTTGGTTGGCCCGAGGTAATAGTAGAAGACACTTGCCCAAAGTGTCTCACAGTGGGACTGAACCCGGAACCATGTGGTTGGTAAGCAAGCCGCTTACCATGCAGCCACTCCTGTGCCTGTAGCTACTCACTTTTTTTCTTTTTATCCTTTAGTTCAGAGCAGAAAGGATAGTATGCACATGACCATTTTCAGGTTCTCCAACAAACATGGAAGAAAAGAAGCTATTTGTAAGAATGGAAACTTGACCTAGATTCTTGCAACAGGATGCATTCTGCTGAAATTTCTCCTAAGCCAGATGGTCTAACAGAGTGCAAGTATATGTATGTGCGCATATATGTGTGTATATGCATGTATATGTGTTTGTGTATATATGTGTATGTCTATCTATTTACACACACAAACATAAATATAAATATATATATATATATATATAATATATATATATATATATCATATCTTTTACTTGTTTCAGTCATGCTGGGGTACCACCTTATGTATATATGTATGTATATATATATTTGTGTGTGTGTAGGTAGGTATGTAAAAAGTTGACTGTAACCTTCAAGTTTCACCTTTGACTAATGGAGGTAACTAAGTAACTATGTATGTTCATGTGTATGTGTGTGTATATTAAATATTAACACAAACACACACACACATACACAAAGCATGAAAATTTAAACACTTTACAAACCCACTTCTTTGTGTTTCTTACCAAAAAAAAATGTAATTTAGGTGAATTCCATACAAAGCAAAAAACAAACCTTGAAATAATATTGATGATGTATAATATGTATATGAAACGGGTCACCCTTGTTAAATTTATGCTTTTTGAATGAGATTATTAAATAAATATTATTTAAATTAAAAATATTAAACAAGAATAATTTAAATTCCTCCTGTAGTTAATACTGTCTTTTTTTTAACAGTTTATCGTATTTTCATGTAAGTGTGAGTGTATATACATTTCTGTGCTTGTATGTGTGTATGCATGTAATAAGTATATATATGTACAGGCATGTGTCTATGTACATGTGTGCGTATGCAGGAGGCATGTGTGTGTGTACATGAATGTAATTTATGCACGTCCACAAATTAGCACGCATGTCGCTCCAATTTTAGGAGGACATTCATTATGACCCTAGCTGTATTTTCGTCAACTTATTTTTCCCAGAGGCACCAGCGAATAGCAGTAAAAATTAATTTTCAACCAAAACTTTTAACAATTTTCAGGTCGGAGAAATCACCTTTGTTCACAAACAGGAGTTAAGTCCCCTTCTAGTGACGAGTAAGTTTTTGTTAAGACTTGTATTTTTTCCATGGAGGAAAAAAGTGTTTTGTTGATATACGGGCAATACACACACACACACACACACACACGAACATGTATGAGTACAAAAAACGTATGCAATAGGTGTACCTACGTACATGTGTGTGTTGCCCATATATATATATATATTTATATATATATAAATAAACCAATTTCAACGGATTTTCCCCAAATTTGATGTCGATGTTACTTAATTTGGTTTGAAATAACTTGATTAGCTTAATAATCCTAACTTAATCCCGGGCAAAGCCAGGTTGTACTGCTAGTCATCCCTAAAGTAGTATTGGTTTCAAATTTTGGCACAAGGCCTACTCCCTCTTATCTCACTCAGACCATTACTATTTATAGTCGTTCAGTCAGTCTTTTCTCACAGGGGGTGTCGTGACTCTCACCACAACACCATACAAAATATGTAAAGATTTAGATAAAGCTCCTTTCCAGGTCATACAGACTCATAGGGCTGGTTTCTGTGACATATTCCCCACTTGGATGGGATGCTGGTCCATTGCAGGGTTACTCATTTTTGCCAGCTGGGTAAAACTGGAGCAACCTGAAATTAAGTGTTTTGCCCAAGAACACAATGCATCGCCCGGTCCAGGAACTAAAACCAGAATCTTATTATCATGAGTCCAACACTCTAACTACTAAGCCACATGCCTCCACAGACCAAATATTTTTTTGTTTATTCCTTCTCACTCAACATGACTGTACCTGTGAGAAATCCTTCTCTTCAATTTTTTTTACATCCTGTCGCAAATTTACCATTCTTTGACACTCCTCTGCAACTATCTGCCGGGTCAAACTCTGGTCTACTTGTTCAAGTTTTGTGAGAATTCTTGCATGTATCTCTGCATCTTTGTTTTCTGTCAGTCCTTGTACAAAAATGAGGCACTTAAACATATCAGCATTTCGTCTGTCTTTTACATTCTGTGTTCAAATTTCGCCACAGTCGTCTTTGGCCTTTCATCCTTTCAGACTCAACAAAATAAAAACCAGCTGAGCACTGGAGTCAATGTAATCGACTAGCCCCTTCAAATTTCAAACCTTCTACCTATAGTAGAAAGGTTCATTAGATTAGGTATGTTATGCTAATGAAGCCTGCTTCTTTGGATTTGTTTGTTCCATATTCTTGTAAAAAAACTTAGTTTCTCCTATGTTGTGAGATATTTAAGGTTGCAAGCTTCTGCCAGTATAGTCTCTTTTTCTGTGCAACTAGTCCTCATGCATTTGAGGTCTTCCAACATCAAGTCTCTAACCCATACCAGCATGAAAAAAAAAATGAACAGGCAGTGATGGTTTAAATCAGTCATATATTATGTCGGTGGTGATTTTTGCTATAGGTTGCACATTCTCTTATAATTGATAGTGGTGTCCCTGCCATACAAGCAGTGTCATTCATTTCTAGTATTTTTGCAAGAACATAACTGGCCATGGGGAACTCTTATCTAGTTTGAAAACAGGTCAGGGTTGGCAACAGGAGGGGCATCTGGCTATAGGAAATCGGCCTCAGTAAACTCCTTCTGACCCATGCAAGCAGGGAAAATTAGACGTTAAAACGATGGATCAAAATCTCTCTATATATATAAAGCTGAAGTTGTCTGTGTTGGCAGGTTTGGTAGCCTTCAACTAACACTATCTCCTCCGAGACACTGCGACGCATGTTGACCAAAATTGAGAGTATGATAGAAGAAAGCTTGCTCTTCCTTCCGTAGTAGGAAAAATTCAAATCGGAACATGTTAACACCAAAAATTATTTACATCAAAAAGGTACTTTTTTACTATGAAAATACCTAATTTTTACGATTTTTTTTACTGCTGTGTCGCCATTTTTCGGTATATTTCAACCAGAAAAATGTTCACTTGAAGAGAATAACAAGCTACATAATGCAAAAATTTTACTTTTCAAAAATTCCAATTCTAAAGGGTCGAAACAAACCCGAGCAATACTGTTAGTTAAACGTTAAAAAAAAGTCAAATGCCAAGGCTGCAAATCTAAGGGAGATAATTTCATAAAACTACAGGATAGAGACAGCCAGTTGGTTTGCTTATGTGTGTGGTAGGCTTCTGCTGTTGGCCTCTGCTTTAAGTAGAAGACAGGCATTTTATTGTTTTAATAAGAAAATAACAATTTGCTTTCGTAATCCAAGAAATGTAAACTTTGTGCATTCCACTCACATTTTACATTTGAAGAATATATACGAAAAGAAAGTGAGAAGTGCTATTTAACTATATACTCTTTTACTTGTTTCAGTCATTTGACTGCGGCCATGCTGGAGCACCGCCTTTAGTCGAGCAAATCGACCCCGGGACTTAATTCTTTCTAAGCTCAGTACTTATTCTATCGGTCTGTTTTGTCGAACCGCTAAGTTACGGGGACGTAAACACACCAGCATCGGTTGTCAAGCAATGCTAGGGGGACAAACACAGACACACATATATATATATATATATATATACATACATATATACAACAGGCTTCTTTCAGTTTCCGTCTACCAAATCCACTCACAAGGCTTTGGTCGGCCCGAGGCTATAGCAGAAGACACCTGCCCAAGATGCCACGCAGTGGGACTGAACCCGGAACCATTTAGTTGGTAAGCAAGCTACTTACCACACAGCCACTCCTGCGCCTGTTACACGAATGAGATATATTTCTAAGAGAAGTATAGAAATGGACAAAACGTAACGAATGATTTAAACATATCTGAGAAGAAGAAGCATGAGAAAAGATCGTTATGTTACGTAGAGATAAGGGCAAAAAGGAAGGGGAGTTTAAGTCTGTGAGACAGACAGAGAGGAAAAGAACGAGTAAAGGTGTTTTATTGGACATGAAGAGGGAAAGAAAGACAGACTAATGTCTAAAGATAGACGACAAACGAGGACAATGTCACTTCTTGAACAAACACAGAATGAGGTAGATTAGATAGATATGTCTGTGTTGCTTTACTGAGTGTTTTTCATATGCATACTAGACAAAAGATCAGAAATGGTCCTGGTTATTAGAGAATAAGCGAGGCTATCTGGATGTATGTGTGTATGTAGTGACTATATCGTTATAGAGCTTGTGCTAATTATGTTTGTTTTTGGCTATCACGGTTAAGGCCACGCTGGTGCACTGCACTCGTTAATGTACAGAATACACGAATTAGAGTTCGCGTGAATGAGAATGAGAATGCATGTCAAAGTATTAGGATGAGTAAATGTATACATGAGTTTCAGAGAGAGTTGGAGTACGAGGTGGGAGTGAATATATAAAAGAGAGAAATGGGGGAGAGAGTGAGAGAGAGAGTTTATGAAGGGGAGAATAAGATGGGAGATGCTACAGAGAGAGAGAGGGGGTAAAAGAGAAAGAGTAACTGTTTCAGAGAGAGAGAGGGTAAAAGAGAAAGTGTAAATATATTTCAGAGAGAGAGGGGTAAAAGAGAAAGAGTAAATATGTTTCAGACAGAGAGGGGGTAAAAGAGAAAGAGTAAATATACAATAGCGAGGTGTCAGAGAGTACATGGGGGGGAGGAAATGCAAATAAAAGGGAGGGTGTATCTGAAAGAGTAAGAAGTGGAGTAGAAATAAGCGAGAATGTGTTTGAAAGGAGAAGTGAGAGGGAATGTGTATGAGAAAGTAAAGGCGTAGTGAAAATAAGAAAGAGAGAGAGAAAGTGAAAATGAGAGAGGGTGTGTCTAAGGGAGGAGTGGAAAGAAGCATGAGGAAATGAGTAGAAGGGGAGTGATAATAAAAAGGGAATGCGTTTGAGAGGGTAAATAGAGAAGGAGGGAAAATAAAGCAGGTAATATGTCTAAGAGAGAAGGGCTGAAAAGAAGAAATGGAATGTGTCCAAGATGAAATGAGTCTGAGAAAGTAAGTAGGAGAAGGGGAGCGAAAATTAGAGAGGTATTGGGAGGGAAAGTAAAAGAGTAAATGTGTATGAGAGATTAAGAGGAGGAAGGGGAGTGAAAATTAGAGAGGGAATGTATCTGAATGGGAGGGAAAGTAAAAGAGATGTGTATGGGAGATAAAGTAAAAGAAAGCGAGGGACAGTAAGAGAAAATGTGTATGAGAGTTTAAGAGGAGGAAGGGGAGTGAAAAATTAGAGAGGGAATGTATCTGAATCGGAGGGAAAGTAAAAGAGATGTGTATGGGAGATAAAGTAAAAGAACGGGAGGGAAAGTAAAAGAAAATGTGTATGAAAGATTAAGGGGAGGAAGGGGAGTGAAAAATTAGAGAGGGAATGCATCTGAATGGGAGGGAAAGTAAAAGAGATGAGTATGGGAAATAAAGTAAAAGAAGCGGAGGGAAAATTAGAGAGGTATTGGGAAGGAAAGTAAGAGAGATTAGGTAGAGGAAGGGGAGTGAAAAATTAGAGAGGGTATGTTTCTGAATGGGAGGGGAAGTAAAAGAGACGTGTATGGGTGATAAAGTAAAATAAGGGGAGGGAAAATTAGAAAGGGAGTATAGCTGAATGGGAGTGAAAAGTAGAAGAAATGTGTTTGAGAGATTAAGTAGAGGAGGGGGAGTGAAAAATTAGAGAGGATATGTTTCTGAATGGGAGGGGAAGTAAAAGAGACGTGTATGGGAGATAAAGTAAAAGAACGGGAGGGAAAGTAAAAGAAAATGTGTATGAGAGCTTAAGTAGAGGAAGGGGAGTGAAAAATTAAAGAGGGTATGTATTTGAATGGGAGGGGAAATTAGAAAGGGAGTATATCTGAATCGGAGTGAAAAGTAGAAGGAATGTGTAAGAGAGAAGTAGTAGAAGGCGAGAAAAAAAATTAGAGAGGCAAGATGTCTAAATGGGAGTGAAAGTAAAACAGTAGATGTATATGGGAAGAAGAAGAAGAAGAGACTGGGTAGAGAAGGTTTTGTGAGGTTTCTTTGGACCAGATTCTGAAAGCTTACAAGTGTATAGAGTTTTCTGATATTATATACTCTTTACTCTTTTACTTGTTTCAGTCATTTGACTGCGGCCATGCTGGAGCACCGCCTTTAATCGAGCAACTCGACCCCGGGACTTATTCTTTTGTAAGCCCAGTACTTATTCTATCGGTCTCTTTTTGCCGAACCGCTAAGTGACGGGGACGCAAGCACACCAGCATCGGTTGTCAAGCAATGCCAGGGGGACAAACACAGACACACAAACACACACACGCATATATATATATATATATATATATATATATATATATATAACGGGCTTCTTTCAGTTTCCGTCTACCAAATCCACTCACAAGGCTTTGGTCGACCCGAGGCGATAGTAGAAGACACTTGCCCAAGGTTCCACGCAGTGGGACTGAACCCGGAACAATGTGGTTGGTAAACAAGCTACTTACCACACAGCCACTCCTGCGCCTATATATATATGCGCCTATATATATGTAGATATATAATTTTTTTGAGAAACGTTAATGGTATGGGAGTGAGCAGGTGTAACTTGGGAAGAAAGAAGAAAAGTGACTGATTGATTCTGCGGAGTAAAAAGTCAGTGAAAATGAGAATGTTCTCGACAGCCAAGTGCATATGTAAATATGTGGAAGGAAGAAAGTCGAGTTCGTTGTGTGTATATCTTAATATATAAAAGTGAGGTTGTGTGGTGTCTGTCTCCTACGATTTAGATTCCTAACTACTCCCACATTTTGCGGTGCAGTTTAAACCAAAACCGGGTATCTTATAGTCGTGATTCATATCGAGCCCTTCTGGGTATTAGCGCGCGTCTACGATGAGTCTACGATTTAAAAAAAATTTACCATCATTTTTTTCCATTTTAATGCATTTTTTCGCTATTATATAAGGGAAGTAATTCTCTAAAAATCTCTACGATTTAAAAAACAATTTACCATCATTTTTTTCCATTTTAATGCATTTTTTCGCTATTATATAAGGGATGTAATTCTCTAAAAATCTCTACGATTTAAAAAAAATTTACCATCATTTTTTTCCATTTTAATGCATTTTTTCGCTATTATATAAGGGAAGTAACTCTAAAAATGTCTACGATTTAAAAAAAAATTTACCATCTTTTTTTTCTATTTTAATGCATTTTTTCGCTATTATATAAGGGAAGTAACTCTCTAAAAATGTCTACGATGAGTCAACGATTTTAAAAAAAATTTACCATAATTTTTTTTCCATTTTCAATGCATTTTTTTGGCTATAACTCTCTAAAAATGCTTATATAGTTATTTCCCTTACAAATCCGAGCAACGCCGGGCGATACTGCTAGTGTAATAATAGAAGGATAAACTAGAAAGTTGTTTTCTTTTTTGTTTTTGGTTTGGTTTTTATCAACGGGACAGTTGGAGTCAAGAATGTATATATATATACAAGCACGTGTTTGTATATATATGTATATGTAAATGGTATTTAAAAAAAAAACGGGATAAAAAGTACAAAAAAAAAAGAATTGGGTGTGTGTAAAGTTTCTGAATGTGAATTAGAGTGCGTTAAAGTGTGAATATATGTATGATGTAACGGTATGTATATGAGTGTGTGTGTGTGTAATTTACTGTGTAAGCTTCCTGTAGTCAAGTAAATTAACATGGCTAAAAGCCAACTAAACGAAAAAGAAAGAAAAAAACAACCTTTCTCTGCTCTGTGATAGTTAAGATTGCTTTTCATGTGGTAGTGGATGCTTTTTTTTTTTGATTTTTGGTTTATTTTCAGTATACTTTTAAGGAGAAAATTTAACTGAAACCCGAAGGTAGATGCATGATGGGTGCGCGGTACATACACACATATATATAGAGATACGTATATACACTCGCAATGGGTGTGCATTAATGTATAATTCTATATATATATATGTGTGTGTGTGTATGATGCATATAGCTAACACACACGTATGTTAGCTATATGCTACAGAGAGAAAATGAATAGGTAGAGATGGCTAGATAAATAGCCAGATGATATATATATATAGACAGATAAATATGTTAAGGTAGATAGAAGGCAAGACATAAAAGGAGAGAAAGATAAATAGATAGAGGAAGAAAGACTTGGATAATAAGGGTTAAAAAAATAGATAAGAGACAAAATAGAGAAAAAAAAAGAAAAAATTTAAGTGTGGGTTGTAGAATAAATAAACGAAAGACGAAGTGACCGCAGTGGTGTGTCCTCATTTTGCCGGAATATTATTTCACTTTGGGTCATTTAGAGTTAGTTATGAATACTGTTTGGCTTTGATTTTTCTAAAGAAGCCTGGCTCACGCGAAGGGAGGAGAGAAGAAAAGAAGGAGAAAGATGGCGGTGTTGTTGGAAAGAAAGATTGTTTTAGATAATTCTGTTTAATACTTGAAATGGCCATTTCAACCGTGAATGCGTACATACATGTTACACACACGCACAAACATACGGACACACATACATGCGTACAGACACACATACGCACACGCATACATACGCACGTACATACACACGCATGATCACATACATAGGCAAGTGCGCGCACAAACACATATCACCTATATATATATATATATATATATATATATATATATATATATAGTGTAATAAATAAAATATATGCATACATACAAACATATATGTACCTACCGACATCTACATGTATATATACATGCATATATAAATATATATACGTAGTGTGTGGTGCGTGTACGTTTTAGTGTTAAACATTAAAATGATGAAATTAACAATTATGCCATCCATAAACGCATGCATACACACATATAAAAGCCTCCCTCCCGTAAGTTTACCTTACAGCTCTCTCTCTCTCTTTCTCTGTGTTACACACACACACACACACACGTACACACATACACATCTATATAAGCATATACAAACAGACGTAGGTGTGTACGTACTCGTATATACAACTTGTGGTATGTACGTACAGCGGGCTCACCTGCATGTGTTAAATTTCTCGAAAAAAAAAACGGAGCGAGCCAAACAAATAGAGAAGGGGAGGAGTATAATAAATCAAAAATAAACCTTTGTTTATATTGCAGCCTTTTGCCTTTATTTTATACAATTTCTTTTTTCAACGAGCACTCTGGTTTCATTATGTGCTCCCGTTGACAAGCATCCAATATTTCTTTCGCTTAATTACCAATATATAATTTTTTTCTTTAATGCATGGCTATCGCGTCAAAACAACAAATATATTAAAAATAAAACTGTTTAAATGTAATCAAATGTAGTTTGTAGAAAATAAGTAGTAATTATTACGGTCTTTTTTTTTTCCGACACCCTCTCTCTCTCTCTCTGTCATTTTGATTCTCTTTTCTCGCTTTCTCTTTGTCTCTTTTTCCCTTTCTCTTTCCTTCGTTCTCTCTTTTCTTCTCTCTCTCCCTTTCGCTTTCTTCCTTTCTCTTTCCTTCTCTATATCTCCCTTTTTTCTGTCTATGTCTCTCCATCGATATTAGCTTATGTCTGACATCTTTTCTTTCCTCTTTCTCTCCGTCTCTTATTATATTAGGTACATCTAGTGCACAACGGTCTGCAACTTATGGGTCACGACCCAGATCGGGTCATTGTATGTCTCAAAGGACCACCAAAACAAATTTCTTTTTCGTGATAGACGTGACACGCGCGTGGCCTAGTGGTTAAAGTGTTAGGCTCAAGATCATAAAGACCTAGGTTCGATTCATGCACCGGGGTTTTCAGTAACACTCCATATAACTTTCTTCCAGCCCCTTCAGTTAAAAGAAGAGTACCGACCCAGTGCTGGTACTCGTTTACGTGTATTTACTATATATATATATATATATATATATATGTATATATATATATATATGCTATTGTATGTCTTTGTAACGTATCAATGTTATAGACGGTTATATGCATACATACACAACTAACGTATGTGCCCATATACATAGAAATGCACAAAGACTATATTATGCAGTCATAAACACATCTCCCTCCTCTGGTGGAAACATCCTGAATGCTCCGCTGGGTCATGGATGGGAGGGCCGAGAAGAGGTGCCTGTGTCTGCTCGCGACTATATAAGCACCTAAAACAGTTAACGAAAGCAGGGTACATGTTTATCAAGTCGTTTGCACTTGCGGGTAACGGCTATATATTTTTGTTCGTTATCATAATATATACAATAAGCCATAGGAAAAAAAAAATAGCATTTACAGTGAACCAAAACTGAAGTAATATTTCTGCAAGAAAAGTATCGCTCTATTGGAATATTATTTTTTTAAAAACAGGAGGAGGGAGCACGGGAAAGGACTGTTATTGATTTGCCAAAAGGAGTCGCGGTGGTAAAAGATTTCAAACCGCTGCTTGGATCTTTAGTAACATATATATATTATATATACATCTTCCTTACGAAAATCCGGTCGACTTCTTTCTTTTTTTCCTTTCATGTTTACAGCCGCCAATGCTTATAATTTCAGATGTCTACTTCTGCTGTTCCGTATCTTTCGCTAGCTGCCTCTTTCTGGCATCGTATACAAATGCATACATATATGTATAGCTATACATACATGAATATGTACACGCATCTATGTGTGTATGAACGTATGTATGTGAGAGAGAGAGAGAAAGAAAGTGCGTCTGTGTAAATGTGTGCAGTTTCATAGAAGGTACCCGGCGTTGCCCGGGAAATGATTTCGTTGTTGGTTAATTAGTTGAACGAATGCCATACGTTGCGCTAACACTTGCACACATTGTGCAAAATTGCCAATTACTCGAATACATTCCACTTTGGGGGATTTCCCTGAATTCTGCTGCGATTGCTGCTTTCAATTCACCAATTGTTTGAGGGTTGTTCTGGTCAAACATTATCCTTGAGATATGCCCACAGATAAAAATTTGGGTGGTGGGGATTCAAGTCCGGTGAATGCAGTGCCCACTCAAGCATCACATTTCCTGCTGATCTGTCTCTCCTGAAATCACTCTCTCAGCCAGGTTAGGGAGTTGTTTGATGCTAAGAGGGGTGGGGCATCTTGCTGGAACCACTGTTCATCTCAATCTATTCCTCTCTGTCATTTTATTCAAACAGTTTTATTCAAAGATTTGTGGGTTCTGATTTTTGGGAGGGTCACTCTGTATTTAATTTGATATTAGATAAAATGATTGTGGAAGCTTCCATTCCATGATGTGCTAAAATAACAATCAACTGTACTTCATGTTCATGAACACCTGATAGTCAAATGAATTCAACATACTCTTACCATTTCAATGAATTAAAGACTTTCAAAGTTCAAATTCTGATATTTTGTTATCTTATTTCTAATTCCGAAATAAAAATTTCAAATAAAATTCATCTTTCTTGTTGACAAAATTCATGAAGCAATATGGTAGAATTCATTGTATCATATGATAAATGACTTTAATTAGTTTTCGAACCTTATTTAGTTCCCATCAAAGGTGTCTACATCATTCTGACCAATTCCAGAGAAATTAGCTGCCGATCTGTTTATACACTTGACAAATCCAGCAGTTATAGAGAATTACAGTGACTAATTTGTATATCACAAGTGTTATATCAGCAACCTGTCTGTGTGTGTATGGCTTCCATGTTTTTGTTTTTTTTGTCCTTCATTAAAATCTATACAAACCTGTGATTGATTCAGTTAAATTTTCGTTAAGTCACATGACCTTAGTCACTATAATTTGAGTATATATATTAGTGACAGAGGCAGTATTAATATTTATCTCCACTTAAAAGTGGGTGTTCTGTTAGAACAAACTATACCGTGGCAGATACCATTTGAGAAATTCTCATATTGACTTTTGGTGCAAAATGCATGCTTGTTTATATTGCAAGCAGGGAGATAAAGTGCCACCTTCTCCAGTACCAAGATCATGAGATCACGTGATTTCAACCTTCCTTGGTTTCATCAGTAATGGATGCTTGACAGCTAGAGACAGCAGTGACTCATCTCCTCCCCAGCAATATGTAGAAAAACAATGCCAGAACAGGCGCTGGTGTCACAACTAGCCAGTGAAAAGAGTTTACTGAAAGAGGAAGCAATTGTCAGGACATATGAATCTGGCTATGCTTGGATAATTCTGAGACCCCCTTTGGTCACGACACAGACCATGGGATTGCACCTAGAAAGTTACCCTCCCAGGCACAAGTTTGGGCAAGGTTGTTTATGGAAGACCATCAGTCACCCATGCATATCATCCTCGCCTCTCCATGCCACTGATGTTATCCAAGGTAAAGACAAAGGCCGATACAGCTTGGCACCTGTGACATCGCAACTCATTTCTATAGCTGAGTGAACTGGAGCAACGTGAAATAAAGTATCTTGCTCAAGAACACAACACACTAGAACCATGTGTGATAATTCAGAGTCTTACTGAAAGACATACGAGCTTCCATTGCATAAACTGTCTATCCAGGGTTTAATAGTTATTTCCAGGACCTCAATGTAGGCAGCAGAGTTAACTCTAAGACCTTGTGGAAAGAAGTAAGAAGGCATCACAGTCCTCCATTGCTGACAACCCCTAAAACTATGACAGTTGCAGGAAATTTTGTATGCATAACACTTGGACCTTCAGAAGGGACTGCACACAATCATCTGTCATTTCTTCTGTTAACGTTTTGATCTTGGTCAAAGTTTTTCTCATTTGAGAAAAACCAAATCAAATCTGCTGGATTCTTCAGTTTGTTTAAGAACTTTTTAGATCTGATGTAGTTATTTTCTTTTGCTTTTTCTGACAAACTGACCTTTCCTCATCATATAAGACATATCTGATGCCTTCATGGACAACATTTCTGACTGTTCCTTCTGACACATGGAGATCTTTTGCAATTGACTTCATGGACTTTCTGGGATTGTAATCAATGGTCTGTTGAACTTGCTGGATAAATTCAGGTGTTCTGATGATTTCAGAGTGTTTAGAATGCATGTTATGCTTTGATACTGGTGATATGTTTCCATCTTCAGTCTCTAACTCATTACAAACTTTGTAGACAAAAAATCTGGCAACTTTTAGAAATCGAGATATTTCTAAATTGTTATGCTCAGCCTTTATAACCACAATAACAGCATACCTCTTAATTTCTTGATTAAGCTGAGGGTCTGCTATTATTATTTTCTGAAACAAAGATTATATAGAGTTAGCAAAAAATGCTGCTACGGCCCAATAAGGCTATGTTCTCAAATACCTTATGCCCCCTGTATATGTGTGTGTATTTATGTATGCTCATGTCCCTGTAACTTAGTGGGTCAGCAACAGAGATTGATAGAATTAAGTACTAGGCTTACAAAGAATAAGTCCTGGGGTTGCTTTCTTTGACTAAAACCCTTTGAGGTGCTCCAGCATGGCCGCAGTCAAATTACTGAAACAAGTAAAAAGAATAAAAGATTACATACACACACACATATATACATACATACACACATAGACATACACATGTACACCTAAGCACAAACCCACACATAAACACACAAACACACACATAGACACACAGACAGGCTGCTGATATAACACTTGTGATATACAAATTAGTCACTGTAATTTTCTATAACTGCTGGATTTGTCAAGTGTATAAACAGATCGGCAGCTAATTCTCTCTGGAACTGGTCAGAATGATGTAAACACCTTTGATGGGAACTAAATAAGGTTCGAAAACTAATTAAAGTCATTTATCATATTTTTTTCAGTTTATGGAAAAATAGCTAAATTTGCCCTGTTTATATATTTACTGTATAGGTTAGATGAACATCAATGGAATTTGTATCCTTGTGGGTGGCACATAAGAAAACCATCCGAACGTGACCGTAGCCAGTACCGCATCGACTGGCCTCCGTGCTGTGGGCACGTAACAAACAACATCTGAGCGTGGCCGTTTGCCAGCCTCGTCTGGCACCTGTGTCAGTGGCACATAAGAAAACACCATCCGAGCGTGGCCGTCTGCCAGCTTCGTCTGGCACCTGTGTCGGTGGCACATAAAAACACCATCCGAGCGTGGCCGTCTGCCAGCCTCGTCTGGCACCTGTGTCGGTGGCACATAAAATCACCCACTACACTCTCGGAGTGGTTGGCGTCCAACCCATGCTAGCATGGAAAGCGGACATTAAACGATGATGATGATGATGATGATGATGTTACATGTATGGATATGATGGAATAAATGTATGAACAGGTGAGCAACTGGTATCGGGTCAGATTATGATGTGGTTATATTTAATCTTTTAGCATTCAAACTGGCCATATCTGACCCAAATATTCTACCTGATTTATATTAAAACTGGCCAGATCCAGCCTCTCACACTTAACCTACATTCTAAAACTAGGCATGATTGTGTGGTAAGAAGCTTGCTTCCCAACCACATGGTTCCAGGTTCAGTCCTACTGCATGGTACCTTGAGCAGGTGTTTTCTACTAAAGCCTTGGGACATTAGCAGTTCAGTAAAAGAGACCAATAGAATAAATATCAGGTTTTCAAAAAAAAAAAAAATGGAAGTACTGGGGGTGATTCATTTGACTAAAAATTTAAGGTAGTGCTCCAGTATGGCCGCAGTCATACTGAAACAAGTAAAAGATAAAAGATAAAAAATAAAAGAATTACATTACTGAAATCTCAAAGCTGTGAGATAATGCATAATTAATTCAAAACAATGTGAATAAATAAGCACCACATTTGACAGAGTGATCCAAATGATTAAGGGTTAAACAGGAAGGTGGTATTGTACCTTTTGTGTTTCTGATACCAACTGTTTGCCTGTTTGTACTTTTATTCTGTTACACAAGTACCTATTGAATTGAAACACTGCCTGCAGCCAATCATCATTAGGCAGTTCTATAATATCCTTGCTTTACTTTGTTGCATTTCAAGTTGGAGTTCAGGCAGTGAGTTAATCTGAGTATTAATTGTAGGTATCTATTACTTTGTATTATTAAACATAATATTATCTGAATTATCTGAAATATATATATACACACACACACACACATATACATACATACACATATATATATCATCAATCATCATCATCGTTTAATGTCCATTTTCCATGCTAGCATGGGTTGGACGGTTCAACCGGGGTCTGGAAGCCAGAAGGCTGCACCAGGCTCCAGTCTTATCTGGCAGTGTTTCTACTGCTGGATGCCCTTCCTAACGCCAACCACTCCGTGAGTGTAGTGAGTGCTTTTTACGTGCCACCAGCACAGGTGCCAGGGGAGGCTGGCAACGACCACGATCGGTCAGTACTTTTTACGTGCCACCAGCATGGAAGCCAGTCAAGGCGGCGCTAGCATCAGCCACATTCAGGTAGTGCTTTTTACGTGCCACCAACACATATTAGCATTAGAGCAGTTTAGCTCCCATTTCTAGCAATGTAGGAGTTTCCTAACACCCTAGTCACTTTTAGTGACAATTATAATTCTCCTTCTTAATGAAACATTGTAAACTGCTGTTTATATTAATTCTGTGTGCGTGTGAGTGTGTGTGTGTGTGTGTGCATGTTTGTATACACACATATATGTACATGTAAAACACCTTGGACCATATATGTCCGCCTGAACGAGGGTTGACATGGAATGAATGAAATAAAGAAAGCAAGGAAGAAAGAAAGAAAGAAAGAAAGAAAGACCATGAGACATAACTCACATGTCTCTACGGAAGAAACACTCACACACAAACATACAGAAACTCAATCACATATGCATACACACAACAGCACACACAACAGCACACACATACACACATTTACAACATGTGACTGTCAATAGAAAGAACAATGCCATTGGTAGAAAATTTCTACAAAAACACTTGAATTTGAACTTGAAGGAATTGCTTTGGCCCAGGAAGAAAGAGAAATGAATTAGATACATTCAAAATGGTTTTCAGCAATTTCAAAAACTATGAATGATTCTATTGTGTTTTTTTTTTAGTGTATATCTTTCCCACACCCTCTCAACCTATTCTTCTGTTTTAAAAAGAAGACAGTTACTTTTGTAATATCATAATTAATTAATTAACTATCAACAGAAAGAAGGTGAAATCGAAATCGGAATCGAAATTGAACCAATCCTATGACTGGCACCCGGCAGATACCAGGACCCCTGGACTGGAGATATGTAAAAAGCACTATCCGAATCGTGGCCAATGCCAGCGCTGCCTCGACTGGCTTCAGTGTCGGTGGCTCGTAAAAAGCACCATCTGAATCGTGGCCGAAGCCAGTGCCGCCTCGTCTGGCTTCCGTGCAGGTGACACGTAAAATGCACCAATCTGACCGTGGCCGATGCCAGCCTCGCCTGGCACCAGTGCAGGTGGCACGTAAAAAGCACCCACTACACTCACAGAGTGGTTGGCGTTAGGAAGGGCATCCAGCTGTAGAAACATTGCCAGATAAGACCGGAGCCTGGTGCAGCCTTCTGGCTTCCAGATCCCCGGTCGAACCGTCCAACCCATGCTAGCATGGAGAACGGACGTTAAACGATGATGATGATGATATATGCGTGTGTGTGTTTGTGTGTCTGTGTTTGTCCCCTAGCATTGCTTGACAACTGATGCTGGTGTGTTTATGTCCCCGTTACTTAGCAGTTCAGCAAAACAGACCGATAGAATAAGTACTGGGCTTACAAAAGAATAAGTCCCGGGGTCGAGTTGCTCGACTAAAGGCGGTGCTCCAGCATGGCCGCAGTCAAATGACTGAAACAAGTAAAAGAGTAAAAGAGAGTAAAGAGTGATTAATTAATTAACTATCGACAGTCTCGTTATTCCTGTTGGATATATGGTGGTCTTAAGGAAATTATTATTTCCAGTTACATCAAGAGTGCTTTATATGAATATTAAATCACTCTCAGTGACCGATTGATACTTGATTTCATTGATCGCTGGAAAGAATAAGAAGCAACAATGACCATTGGGATACAAAACACAAGGAGCTGAAACGAAATACCGTTCAATGTTCGAACAATTCTGGTTCGGTCGATTGTGCCAAAAACACAAACTCCACAGTAAAAATAGATATTCAAAAACCTCACATCAAGCCATGTTTTCCGATATTGTATTTATTTATTATTGTGAATGCACACAAAGCGAACCAAATCAATATTTTGCTTTCAAATGTTTTGAAGGGATGTCACTCAATGAATATGTGTGATCTGTTGGACATAAAGTGTCAGTAAAAAATTTTTTAGCTCATTTATAATTAAATATTTTGATGAAGTTCTTGGAGTTTTTATACTTACTATAGGCATAGGAGTGGCTGTGTGGTAAGTAGCTTGCTTACCAACCAGATGGTTCCAGGTTCAGTCCCACAGCGTGGCACTTTGTGCAGGTGTCTTCTACTATAGCCTTGGGCCAACCAAAGCCTTGTGAGTGAATTTGGTTGATGGAAACTGAAAGAAGCCCGTTGTATATATGTATATATATATGTGTGTGTGCGTGTGTGTGTGTGTCTGTGTTTGTCCCCCAAACATCGCTTAACAACAGATGCTGGTGTGTTTACGTCCCCGTAACTTAGCGGTTCGGCAAAATAGACCGATAGAATAAGTACTAGGCTTACAAAGAGTAAGTCCTGGGGTCGATTTGCTCAACTAAAAGGTGGTCCTCCAGCATGGCCACAGTCAAATGACTGAAACAAGTAAAAGAGTAAAAGAAAGAGTAAAGAGTATTGATTTGAAGAAAGAGTAAAGAGTATTGATTTGAAGAAAGAGTAATGAGTATTGATTTGAAGAAAGAGTAAAGAGTATTGATTTGAAGTTAGAACATTGAAATAAAGGGTTTTGTTGCATTTAGTTGTGACGGTTTACTTTTCTGAATTCATATCTTGCCAATGCCAATTTGGCCCTTAATCTTTCTTAAGCAATTAGCCCTTTAGCATTTAAACTGGCTAATATCCTGCCCAAATATCCAAACTGTTCAAATATCCAACCTGTTCAAACCAGCCGTAATCTGGGCTCTCACATTTACCCGAAAATGTCATTCCAAAAATAAACCTCTGGAAAGCTAAAGCTACAGGATAATGCATGATTAATTCAAAAGAATGTGAATAAATAAGCTTTATATTTGACAGAGTAATCTGAATGCTAAAGGGTTAAAATACATGGAAGGAGCCATAGATTTAGATGCAGGTGTTTGAGGGCTGACGATTTGGTATGGTTGACTGGACATTCACCTTGTTTTGGAGACAGTATGCTTTGGCAGTGGAGGCAAAGATGCTCATGTGCACATAGAGGGATGTATATATGTTTATATATCGGATGGTGTTTTTATGTGCCACCGACACAGGTGCCAGATGAGGCTGGCGGACGGCCACGATCGGATGGTGTTTGTTACGTCCCCAAAGCACGGAGGCCAGTCTATGCGGTACTGGCTACGGCCACGTTCGGATGATTTTCTTGTGTGCCACCGGCCACTGGTTCAAATCAAATCAAAACAAATCAAAATAGATGAACATCAGTGGAATTGTATTCTTTGTGGTACCAGTGCGGTGTGGCACACAAGAAAACCACCCAAACGTGGCCGTAACCAGTACCGCATCGACTGGCCTCCGTGCTGTGGGACAACAAAACATCCGATCGTGGCCGTTCGCCAGCCTCATCTGGCACCTGTGCCGGTGGCACATTAAAGACACCATCCGAAGACCCGGCGACGTAGTCAGTCCACCTGTGCATACCTTCCCTCTTATGACACTTGTGAAGACCTGTTGAGGCAAGTGTGTGACACTTGTGAAGACCTGTTGAGGCAAGTGAAAATCAAACCAAATCAAAATAGATGAATATCAATGGAATTTGTATCTTTGTGGTTCCAGTACCGGTGGCACACAAGAAAACCATCCGAAGTGGCCGCGTAGCTGGTACCGCATCGACTGGCCTCCGTGCTGTGGGCACAACAAACACCATCTGATCGTGGCCGTTCGCCAGCCTCACCTGGCACCTGTGTCGGTTGGCACATAAAAACACCATCCAAAGACCCGGCGACGTAGTCAGTCCACCTGTGCATACCTTCCCTCTTATGACACTTGTGAAGACCTGTTGAGGCAGAGGCAAGTGTGTGACACTTTGTGAAGACCTGTTGAGGCAGAGGCAAGTGTGTGACACTTGTGGAGACCTGTTGAGGCAAGTGTGTGACACGCGTGACACTTGTGAAGACCTGTTGAGGCAAGTGAAAATCAAACCAAATCAAAATAGATGAACATCATGGAATTTGTATCTTTGTGGTTCCAGTACCGGTGGCACACAAGAAAACCATCCGATCGTGGCCGTTCGCCAGCCACATCTGGCACCTGTGTCGGTGGCACATAAAGACACCATCCGAAGACCCGGCGACGTAGACAGTCCACCTGTGCATACCTTCCTTCTTGTGACACTTGTGAAGACCTGTTGAGGCAAGTGACACTTGTGAAGACCTGTTGAGGCAAGTGAAAAGCAAATCAAATCAAAACAAATCAAAATAGATGGCATAAATGGAATTTGTATCTTTGTGGTACCAGTGCCGGTGGCACACAAGAAAATCATCCGAACGTGGCCGTAGCCAGTACCGCATAGACTGGCCTCCGTGCTTGGGGACGTAACAAACACCATCCGATCGTGGCCGTCCGCCAGCCTCATCTGGCACCTGTCGGTGGTGGCACATAAAAACACCATCCGAGCGTGGCCGTCTGCCAGCCTCGTCTGGCACCTGCCAGCCTCATCTGGCACCTGTGTCGGTGGCACATAAAAACACCATCCGAGCGTGGCCGTCTGCCAGCCTCGTCTGGCACCTGTGTCGGTGGCACATAAAAACACCATCCGAGCGTGGCCGTTCGCCAGCCTCGTCTGGCACCTGTGTCGGTGGCACATAAAATCACCCACTACACCTCTCGAGTGGTTGGCGTTAGGAAGGGCATCCAGCTGTAGAAAACTGCCAGATCTGACTGGCCTGGTGCAGCCTTCGGGCCCCCAGACCCCAGTTGAACCGTCCAACCCATGCTAGCATGGAAAACGGACGCTAAATGATGATGATGATGATGATGATATATATATATATTAGCAATAAGAAAATGGAGGGATCAATAGTGGTTCATCACATTTAGACATTATATTATGTTAACTTATTTACTTATTTACTAAACTGATAATTACAAGAATACATACATATAACATATTATACTTTACATATAAGATATATAATATAGTAATATATAAGGATACCAGTAATTATTATAAAATAATAACATGAATATAAATTAGGATATATATATATATATATCTATATATATATATTATATTATGTGTGTGTGTGTGTATGTGTGTATTTCTTTACTGCCCACAAGGGGCTAAACATAGAGGGGGCAAACAAGGACAGACAAAGGGATTAAGTCGATTACATCGACCCCAGTGCGAAACTGGTTCTTTATTTATTGACCCCGAAAGGATGAAAAGCAAAGTCGACCTCGGCGGAATTTGAACTCATATATATACATACATACATACATACTTACATACATACACACACATATATATATAGAGAGAGAGAAAAAGAGAGAGAGGGGGAGGGGAGAGAGGAATAGAGGGGGAGAAAGGGACATTACACATACATACAAACAACTTAATATACACATAGAGAGACAGAGACAGAGAGTGTGGAAAGAGAGAGAGAGAGAGAGAGAGAGAGAGAGGCAATGCACAGACATATAAATATAACTTGATGTTCACACACATAAACAGAGAGAGAGACAGATAAACAAGCAGGGAGTGAGAATAAAAGGGGAAAGAGAGGTGGGAGGAAGAGGACATTACAATGAGAGAAACATTAAAACATCTGATGTCAAATAAATCAGTGTTCAATAAAAATACGATACCAGTCATATACTGAGAACAATTGTATCAATTATGCCCTCCTCCCAAATTATTGATCTTGTACCAATGCTAGAAATCAATATTGTTCTTTTTTTTTTTCAGACTATCTATTTTTACATTGAGATATTTTATTCTTCTACTTGTTTCAGTCATTTGACTATGGCCATGCTGGAGCACCGCCTTTTTAGTTGAGCAAATCGACCCCAGGACTTATTCTTTGTAAGCCTAGTACTTATTCTATCAGTCTCTTTTGCCGAACCGCTAAGTTACAGGGACGTAAACACACCAGCATCGGTTGTCACGCGATGTTGGGGGGGGGGGGACTAACACAGACACACAAACATATACACATACATACATACACATATACATATATATGACAGGCTTCTTTCAGTTTCCATGTACCAAATCCACTCACAAGGCTTTGGTCGGCCCGAGGCTATAGTAGAAGACATTTGCCCAAGGTGCCGCACAGTGGGACTGAACCTGGAACCATGTGGTTGGTAAACAAGAGCCAGATTGAACAAATCATAATCAAGGTTTTTTGGGGAGGAGGTAAGGATGAAAGGCAAAATTGACCTTGGCGGAATTTGAACTCTGGATGTTAAGACAAACTAGGTGTCCCTAAACATTTTGCCTGGCATGCTAACAATTCTGCCAGCTCACTCACTACCCTTGATAATATTACTGTATCTTTATGTGTATAAGGAACCCCCTAATTTTGGGGGCTTAAAATTTGGAAAAAAAGGTTTTGTAAGGTATTATAATACTATTCATGTATAAGAAAGTCCCATATTTTTTTAACATAATTTTTGGCAAAAAAGGGTTCCTTCATCATCATCATCATTATCATCATCGTTTAACATCCGTTTTCCATGCTAGCATGGGTTGGACGGTTCAACTGGGGTCTGAGAAGCCAGAAGGCTGCACCAGGCCCTAGTCTGATCTGGCAGTGTTTCTACAGCTGGATGCTCTTCCTAACGCCAACCACTCCGTGAGTGTAGTGGGTGCTTTTTACGTGCCACCTGCACAGGTGCCAGACGAGGCTGGCAAATGGCCACAATCGGATGGTGCTTTTTACGTGCCACCGGCACGGGGTCAGATGAGGCTGGCAACAGCCACAATCGGATGGTGCATTTTACGTGCCACCGGCACAGAGGCCAGTCAGGGCGGCGCTGGCAATGGCCACGAGCGACCAGCTGGCAGAACCCTTACAACACCAGGCAAAATGCTCAGCGGCATTTCATGCATCTTTACATTCTGTGTTGAAATTCTGCTGAGGTTGACTTAACCATTTATCTTTTCGGGGTTGATGAAATAAATACCTATTTCTTTATTGCCCACAAGGGGCTAAACACAGAGGGGACAAACAAGGACAGACATAGGTATTAAGTCGATTACATCGTCCCCAGTGCGTAACTGGTACTTAATTTATCGACCCCGAAAGGATGAAAGGCAAAGTCGACCTCGGCGGAATTTGAACTCGCAACGTAACGACAGACGAAATACGCCTACGCATTTCGCCCGGCGTGCTAACGTTTCTGCCAGCTCGCCCCCAGTTATGTATTGGGATCAATGTGATGCTTAGCCCTTTCCACTGAAACTGGTGGATTTGAGCCAAAATTTAAAGCCATTATTAGGATTTACTCTTTTACTTGTTTCAGGCATTTGACTGCGGCCATACTGGAGCACTACCTTTAGTCAAGCAAATCGATCCCAAGACTTATTCTTTGTAAGCCTAGTACTTATTCTATCATTCTCTTTTGCCAAACCGCTAAGTTACGGGGATGTAAACACACCAGCATCAGTGGTCCAGTGATGTTGGAGGAACAAACACAGACAAACACACACACACATATATACATATACATATATATATACAACGGGCTTCTTTCAGTTTCCATCTACCAGATCCACTCACAAGGCTTTGGTTGGCCTGAGGCTATAGTAGAAGACACTTGCACAAGGTGCCATGCAGTGGGACTGAACCCAGAACCATGTGGTTGGTAAGCACATAAATTTTAACAACAAAATCTAATATGGACCCCTAAGTGCCATGTAGAGCCTGGTTGAGAATCATTGATTTGGTGGAGCAAAATCTGAAAAGAAATTATAAGGTCAACTCCTCTTTTGATCATCAGAAAACAACCCACAGCCAAGAACACTAGAGAAGGGTTGTAGATGTTCCATCCTCTACAGGGAGCAAAGGCCTCTTAAGTAAGGATTAAGCAAAAGTAAAGTCTTTGGTAGTCTTTTACATACCGGATTTCTAATTGTAGCTGTGCCCCTAGGCTACGATTGAACTTACAGACTCATTTTTTTTTGTGTGTGTGTGTGTGTCGGCGGGGGTAGTGAAATGGTGGATAAGAGTTAGAGATCAGTGTTAGAAATAAAAGTTCAAAAATCTTTGCTCATGGTATGAAAATATATGGATCTTTTCGGTTTGAACAGCAGTTTTTTCTAGCGGTGTCATATGAAATTGTCACCCATAATTATGACCCTAGTATTGATCTATTGCATTTCAATCTGTTTTAGGGTTAGGGATGGGGGGAAGGGATCTTTTTTCCTTCACAAATGTAAATATACCCAATCTGTTTCTTAAATGAGGGACATATTCATACGGCACAGAATGGTTTCACCTCAATAGACGCCATTGATTGGTTGAAATTGCTGAAATTGAAGAAAAAACAACAACAGATATCTTACAAACTATAGAATGTTCTCAATAAAGCCAAGAGAAAAAGATGTTTTATAAACACATTCTACCAGTATACGAAGTTTAAAAGTGTTTAGTTACTTGGAAATTATTTTTAAAAACTGCCGTTCAAACCGAAAAGATCCAAATATATGCGCATAAATGTGTGTGTGTGTGGATTGTGCTTATGTTTATTGAAATATGAGAGTGCAGATAGATAACTCAGGTGATTTTGTGACTTATCTGTCAACGGCATTGTGATGTTTCTATCACCAAGGAACTTTTGGCATTCAACATAGCTGCAAGCGGATACTTCGATGAAAGATTCACTATTGTAAAATTAGCCTTTTTTTTTTCTTTCTGTCTGTGTGTCTCTTGTGGACATATAAAAATGCAGAATAACAGGCTCTCTTAGGATATCTGGCCCTAGATACAACTCTACATAAATAAGTGATCAAGGAATTAAGAGCATGGACAGGAGCCCTTCATCTTTTTATGATTCCATACTCATTTCTACAGCTGAGTGAACTGGAGCAATGTGAAATAAAGAGTCTTGCTCAAGAACACAACATGCAGCCCAGTCTGGGATTCGAACTCACAACCTCACGATCATAAGCTCGACGCTCTAACCACTGAGCCATGCGCCTTCACTTCTAAGAAGTAAGAGGCTGGATAAAATGATTTAAAGAATTACACAGTATGTCCTCATATCCACCTTTACCAAACTACCAAAATCATCATCACCATTTATATATTGGTTGCAAATTTTAGCACAAGGCCAACAAGTTTGGGGGAGGGGCTGGTTGATTATATTGACCCCAGAGCTCAACTGGTACGTACTTTATTGACTCCCAAAAGAATGAAAGGTAAAGTCGACCTCGGTGGAATTTGAACTCAGAATGTAAAGACAGATGAAATGCTGCTAAGCATTTTGCCCGGCAAGCAAACGATTCTGCCAGCTTGTGGCCTTCTTATCATTTGATAAGAAGGCCACAAGCTGGCAGAATTGTTTGCTTGCCGGGCAAAATGCTTAGCAGCATTTCATCGTCACAGATAGAGCTTTCGGAGTGACCCCGCAGCCGACACTCTGGAGCAGGAGTGAAGAACAGCTCTTTCGAGAGGTTACACTTTCCGCTTATAATGTTGTAAGCAAGAATGAGATCACCATGGCGGCGGCGTTTTTCGAGAGAATAAAGCTCTATCTGTGACGATTTCATCTCAATCGAAGGAGAGGAGCTTTCTCCGTCCAGGTTGCGGATCCGTAAAATAAGCTGCCGGACGAGATAGTGAAGATGCCGACGGCCGCTAGGTTCAAAGTCTCCCTTGATCACAAGTGGCCTGAACTCTTTACATGAACACCACCCTGTACATAACTCCATGTCCCCCTACATGGCCTTGCTTTTTGCTTTTTGAGCCAAAAAATTAACTAACTAACTATATATTAATACAACAGTGAATTCCTACCTACCTTTAGTGCACCTCTAAGAGAAGTAACTCAGAGTAATAGAGAAATGGTAGTGGTGGTGGTGGTGGAAAAGTTGGTAGGGATAATAGTGTTGGTAATGGTGGAGAAAGATGCATGGAGAGAGGGGGGAAGGAAAAGAGAAAAGGAAGAAACGGTAGAATCAATGAAAATAAAAACAGGGAGAGAAACAGAGGGGAAGAGAGAAGGGGAAAGAGAAAGTAAGATAACGGATTCTAAGAAGTTGCTGAGACCTCCTTCGGTCATGACACAGACCATGGGATTGTACCTAGAAAGTTACCCTCCCAGGCACAAGTCTGGGCAAGATTGTTTATGGAAGACCAGCAGTTGTCCATGCATACCGGCCTCCCCTCACCACGCCGCCAGTGTTATCCAAGGGAAAGGCACAGGGGCCGATACAGCTTGGCACCTGTGTCGTCACAATACATTTCTACAACTGAGTGAACTGAAGCAACGCGAAATAAAGTGTCTTGCTCAAGAACACAACATGCAGCCCGGTCCGGTATTCGAACTCACAACCTCACGATCGTAAGCTCGACGCTCTAACCACTGAACCATGCGCCTTCACTTCTAAGAAGTAAGAGGCTAGATAAAATGGGAGTTAAAGTAAACATGCAAAGGAAAGAGAAGTCGGTAGATTTAAACACAGAGAGTGAGGGAAGACTATGGTAGACGCAGCGAAGTTTGTGATATCACTACATCTTTAATTATCTCATTCTCTCAGTTCCCCTCTCTTTCTCTCTCTCTGCAATTGTTTGAAGTATTTTTGGAAGTGTATCATAGTTTTATTTCTCTACAAGAAAGGGAAAATAAATACTTAATGACTAAGAGGGAGCCGGGATAAATGTAAACGGAATAAATGTAAACACACACACACACTCAATGGGCTTCCATACAGTTTCTGATTACTCAAGATATTAATGAACTCGAGGTTCTAATAGAAGACACTTGTCAAAGATGCAACGCAGTGAGACCGAACCCGGAACGACACGGTTACGGAGCAAACTTTTTAACCATACTGCCATACCTGCCTCTAAATCATTTATATATCTATTTAGAATCCACAGGTCTCTTACTCTTTACTCTTTTACTTGTTTCAGTCATTTGACTGCGGCCATGCTGGAGCACCGCCTTTAATCGAGCAACTTGACCCTGGTACTTATTCTATCGGTCTCTTTTGCCGAAGCGCTAAGTAACGGGGACATAAACACACACACCAGCATCAGTTGTCAAGCAATGCTAGGGGGACAAACACAGACACACACATGCATATATATACATATATACGACGGGCTTCTTTCAGTTTCCGTCTACCAAATCCACTCACAAGGCATTGGTTGGCCCGAGGCTATAGTAGAAGACACTTGCCCAAGGTGCCACGCAGTGGGACTGAACCCGGAACCATGTGGTTGGTAAACAAACTACTTACCACACAGCAACTCCAGGTCACTGCGAAAGCTTCTATGTTTCGTTCGCTGACACTCAAGTCAGTCCAGATGATCATAATGAAAATAAGGATAGAATACTTTGTAGTAAGATTTGCTAAAGCTTTGCTAACGTAGTTATACAGTAGCAGAATAATGTTATAGCTTGGTTATGTATTCCTCGTTGTCCTATGCTCATGATACGATATAATACTATTTTCTCAAAAGGCTGTAGCCACATAACTGAACTAGTGACAACCACTGGAAATCACAAAATCTTCCCCCAGTTGAAGCATATTTCAATTCGCTCATGCTTTTAATATCTTTGGAGGAGAAGCGTGCACGTCAGAGAATCTCTAATTACAAATGACTAGCTATTTAAATTCTGCCCCCACTAATTCAGATAAACACAAACGCAAACATACACATCATGCAGTGGTGATTAGTGGAGAGGACTTGATTCGTACCGAAAAGAACAAGCCAAGCAGTTGCATCTTTTGCAAGGCATAAAACTAGCATCCATCCATCCATCTGAGTCGCGAAAATGTTATTACTACTACGTTACATCAAACCTCCACCGTTACTACTACATAACATTACGCAACGAGTCAACGAAAGCGTTGCTTTGTGGTCGGTCCCTCGAACAGCCCAAATTGTCCCTCAGTTCACTCCCTACAATTTTCAGTAGGAAAAGCATTGGGTAATACTTAAAAAAAAAAAAAGACGAAATGGTCACGGTTGAAACACTTGTGATCATAAACAACGAACAAACAAGGGAGCTGCTACTCGGTCGGTGAACCTGCTAGAAATAGCAGCCAAATAATACCCTTCAAATCAGAGCCTCCCAGTCTTAAAAAAAGGTACATCCTGTATTGTAGTCCTAGATATAATAGGTATAAATATAAAACAAAATACCTTTTACCATGTATCTGCTTGATTAATGCTGACCTGAACCTAACCAATATATATATATGTATGTATATATATATATATATATATATATATAATATATATATATATATATAGAAGGAGCTCCTTCTATATAATAAATTAATTTTACTCTGCTATGTATTGAGTACCTTATTTACTGTGGTTAACCCCGAATCAACCCGGGACCTACATATATATATATATATATATATATATATATATATATATATATATATGCGTGTATATGTATATATGTATGTATGCATATAAGAAAAAGAGATGACAAGGGAATAAGCGATTATCTTATGAACTTCATTAGCTTACACCTGTTTCTGCTAGATGCAGTGGAATCATAGTCCAGTGCCTGAGTAACACCTTATAGCTTCATCGGAGCCTTAAATATGAAGTGCAATTTCTTTGGGAAAAACAATTACATATATCCATATATACATAGACAGACATTATATTCTTGGACTTACAACTGATGCAAGATCAGAGATTTTCTATCTATCTATCTATCTATCTTGTGTGCAGCCCCGTGTGGCTAATAAAGAAACTTATCTATCTATCTATCTATCTATCTATCTATCTATATATATATATATATATATATATATATTATATATATATATACATACTCTATTTAAAAGCAGCAGAAATTTAACAAAAGCTTTTGTTAAATTTCTGCTGCTTTTAAATAAAGCATATTACCCTACCTCTGGTATTTTGAGTACTCTTTTTTCCACCTTGTTTCACATTTATGTGTTTATATATATATATATATATATATATATATACACACATACATACATATATATTAGATCAAACCATTGTTACATTTCTGACAATGCTTTCTCCTATAACGATTACATAATACAAATAAAACAAAGAGAAAAGCGACAGAACACCATTTCATGGCGGTTATGTATCACCTATGTTTATCCCATAAAACTGTTCAAAAGACCAACAACATCCGTAACCCACTTATTCTAACTGTACATAATACAAGCTTTAGCTCAAATCTATATTTAAACAACCCTTACATAACAGTAAGCTATCGTTTTCTTTTAATCTCTCATTTCCGTACTGGACAATTCACTTCATTATTTAGATTACAGTGTGAAAAATAAAAGAAACGAAACTTTAAGCAGTTTTATATTATAGTTTTTTGGCGATCTTTCGTCTCTAGTAGACCTTTCCGTCGATTTCCGTAAAAAAATTTTTTTTTTTTACATATGGGCTTGCGGGAACTTTTGAAGTAATGAGAGCGAAAGAGACTAAGAGAAAGCGATTGTATTATGAGGGAAGTTCTTTTGAAGTTACCGTGCATGGGAAGCATTGATGTACATGTGTGTGTGTGGTGTGTGTTTGATGGGGTGTGGGAGACAGACAGTATGTTGTGTAAGTGAAGTGCTTCTGTTAGTGTGTGTGAAGAGACAGAGAGAGTCCATGCACGGTAACTTCAAAAGAACTTCCCTCGACATAAAATCGCTTTCTCTTAGTCTCTTTCGCTCTCATTACTTCAAAAGTTCCCGCAAGCCCATATGTAAAAAAAAAATTTTTTTACGGAAATCGACGGAAAGGTCTACTAGAGACGAAAGATCGCCATAGTTTTTTGTTTGTTTGTTATTTTTCTCAAAGAAATATTTCTTCCTGGTTTTCCATCCTAATCTCTCTTCAGACAACCATGGTTGTTTACACGGTGTTTAATTTCTGATCGTTCCTTACAAAACGATATTCCTCTACGCTTTCCATTATTCCACCTCTCCTTACCTCCCTTCCTTTGATCGCAATTAATAATCGCTTCTTTATTTGCCACAAGGACACATTATCAAGGCTATATTAATTTTCCCACCACCACCACCACCACTATTTTGTTTCTCTTAAGATAATAGTAATGATCTCTCAATGCTAATTATTATTAGGCATTATTATGTAACCACTCAAACCGCTTCGGCTTTCACTTTTTTTATTGACTAACCCGCCCTAGCTTAATTCTATAATTCTCCTTCCTTCCTCCTCCTACGATCATTTTTACTGCTGTTTCTTTAACCTTTTCTGATTCTCTACGTCCCCTTAATACTCCTCGCCACCCGTTTTCTTTTTCTTCATTATACTCAAACCTCATTCTCAGTCTCTTCCCTTCCATTTCTGTGACCACCTCGCCTGTTTTTTTTTCTTTCTCTTTCAACCTCTAACCTCCCCTTCTTCTATAACCTTCACCTTTTACAGCTCGTCTCTTTTCTCTCTCACTCTTTATCTACACCTTTACTTCTCCTCCCGCTACTCCTTTAAATTTTCCCCTTTCTCTTCTTACTGATTCTTTCGCATTCTTTCTTCCCCCTCCCTCGTTATTTCCTCATACCTCCCCTTCTTTACCTCTTTATTTCCCTTCACTGCCTTTCCTCCTTGAGATATCTTTCTCGTCACATATCTTGGAGGTTCTAAGACTTGACCCATTCTTTGAGTCTTGCATTTTCCTTGCTATATGTCTTTAGTATTTCTTTCTCACTCTCACTACCACACAACCATGTCTCTTTCCCCGTCATTTTATCATACCCCTCTCTCTTCTCTATATATCGTTCGTTCACTCTATCTCTTTCCTTCTCAATATATTTCTCCATTTTTTTTTTAACTGTCTCATACACCTTTATATTAGCAAGAATCTTATTTCGCTATCATATTTTATGCTTTTTTTTTCTTTAAAAAAAAAAAGCCATTTCTATGGTAACGTGGAAGTTTCAATTTTCGGTTGTGACTCACTTCGCTTACACAGTTCATGCCTTTATCAGAAAGGCATGAAAGCCACTGTACGTTTCTTCCTATTTAAGTCAATCATGACGAACCACCTTTTGATGGATACCGTCATATACTGAAGGTCAAACAATTGACTGTTATTTACACATTAATACGTGGCAGAAGTATTTCTAATACACAACGAAATTTCGTCATTGCATTGATCGAGAATAAAATTAATTCTCAATCTGAAATAATAATTCTCGTCTTTATTTGACATTTTCAAAGAAAATATATTTATCATTATTTATTTTTAAATCTTTCAACTTCCTTTGTAGTTTTACTAGTTTCTCTTACTGAAATAATAAGAGACAACAAAACACCATACTGCAGGTCATTTCTTTTAGTCACACAGACAGAAAGGAAAGAAAAAAAGGGGGGAAATGCATAAAATATCCCCTAAAACATGTAAAACAAGGACATGGATAATGGTCTGAAAATAGCAAAATGACTTGATTCAATGAGGAAGGATCCGGGTTGAGAGGAATGGCGAGAGTAAAATAAAAGTGATATAGTATTAAGAATGAGAGAGGGGGAAAAGAAGTGTTAAGATAAACAGTTCAGGATGTGAACGTTAATGCTGAAAGTTGTGGTGGAGGAGGAAAAGAGATGAATATTGTAGAAGGAGGAGGAAAAAGGAGAAGGGGAGGAAGAGTACAGGCAAACAGGCGAAGGGTGGTGATGTATGTTACGGAGAAGGGGATGCAGAGGGGAAACGGAAGAGGGAGAAGGAGAAAAGTGTAAGCTAAGATAAGGAGGGTTTAGTAGTGGCAAAGAAAGAGGAGAGGAGGAATAGGTGAGCGAAGGCACCACACGGGAATGTTTATAATGGTGGTAGAGGCGAAGAGAAACGAAGAGGGTAAAAAGTGTGTGAGTTGGGGGAATAGAAGGTAGGCAGACAGACAAGGAAATGATGATGGTGGTGGTAGAAAAGTATTTAGAGTCGACTCAACTGCACCTCCACTCAGGCAGCGAGAAAGCTACGAATAAGTGTCTTCTCTGTCTGGCTTGCTTTTGTTTCCATTGCTCCTCAATGGCGGCTACCAAACGAATTATTATATATCAACCAGTTTTTGAATTATAATAATAATAATAATACTATTAGTAATTAATGAGGCGCAAATACTCAAGATTTATAGAGGAAAGCAAATAGAATGTGGTATTCATGCCTTTCTCAACGAAGGGACATAAAAGATAGATTCAACCTAAATAAATGATAATAAATAATTATTTGCTGATATATTCACTATTTCTCATTAAACTCAAATCTTTATAATTTCATTGTTCTATCGCTGTTTTTCTTTCCTCGAAAAACATATTTTCTTTTGAGTAAAAACATTTACGCATTTTTCCTAAGTGAAATACATATCTACATATAACTAGAATCTTCTTTTCAACCTCTGGCCAATGGTGTTCATTTACGATGGCTTGTAAATAAGGTGAAATGTTCTTTGCTTTCACTGAAACGTTTAAAATGGCTGCCAGATTACGTTTTGTCAGAAATGAATCCCGCTGCTTATCTAAAGTCTCCCTCTCCCTCCTCTCTTACTCTCTATCTATCTGTCTGCCTGTCTCTTACCTTTCCCCTCTCTGTATCATTTATAAACTGATATTTTCTCTCTCTGTCTTTCTGACTGTCTCTTTTCCTCCTCAATGCCATATCCAAAACCCCTTCCTTTCACAGAAACTGAACCAATTGATTTTCAAAATGGCTGAAAGTATTATTACAAACAATTTTTAATAGATCAATTCTAATATTTTTAATATTTACGTTGGGGGAAGACAGCTTAGGCAGTAGTGTCGAACTAAATGCTTTACTGTATTTAGTTTCGCCTTTTTTCAATTTTTACTTCAAATCTAATCAGAGCTGACGTTTTCATCTTTGGTGAAGTATGGTCAATAGGATCAGTACCAGTAATATGCGGTGTCAATTTATGCTTCTCTATTGTATGCTTCTCCCATACAGACGGGCTTTATGCATTGTCGAAAGGAATCAATATTTATATTTCTGCGTTTGGTGTGTGTATGAAATTAGATGTGTGTATACGTGCGTAGGTAGGTATTACGTTGCCGCCCCTTAATGTATGTTTATATTCCTTTTCTGTTTTTATGAATGCAGTCCGTCTTTGAGAATTTCTATGAATGCGTCGTAACAGCACATGCTAAACGGATGCGAATGTGTCTGCTTGTGAAATGGTGTATCTATGTGTGTGGCGCATAAAATAAATTATTCGTCAATAAGCTGTACAGACGTCATGAACGCCAGAAGGAACAAGAAAGGGAAATTAACGTTTTTGACTTAAATTATTTGAAAGAAATAGACCTTTTTTTTTAATCGCGGAACATTTTATTCAAGTCTTCTCTCACATATTTATTTCTTCGCCAAAATAAAAATAGAAGTACAAAAAAAGCTGGTGTTAAAGAAGTGTGATATTTGTAAATGGGTTTTCGTTATCTAAAGAAGAGAAATCGATCCGTCATCAGTCTCTCTTCATTGACCATTCTTCTTCGTAAGCAGCACTGCTCTCTTTAATAATTTTGCAAGATCACTTGACTCTGTAGGCAATGAACATCTTAACCAAAGGTGGGGTTTTATGTAAGGTGAAGGTCATACATGCATACATATCTATATACGCATACACATGTGAATGTATGTTTGTGTGTGCATGTATGTATATATACATATATAAATTATATATATATATATATATATATATATATATACATACATAAATGTGCTAATTTACCTTCAGACTACGGGTGCTCATATGGAACACATTTCTAACGAGTAAACTCTCCAGAGTGAACGAACTTACACAATGTCATCGCCATTTTGCAAACGAAGATGCCATTTTCCTGTAATTGTTTTTACAATGTAATAAAGCGCGAGCAAAATGGTAGTGCAAGCGAAATTAATTAGATTTATTAATTGTAGTTATTTAAACATGAACATATATATATAAATATTACTCGAGAATTATTTTTTACCGCCTTGTTTCACATTTATGTGCTTACTCTGATGTTTATACACCTGTCTTCGTCTTTTGGGGTTTCTGTAAATTTCAACTATATATATATGCGCGTGTGTATGTGTATATAATAATAATAATAATAATATAATAATAATAATAATAGTAATAATAGTAATAATAATAATAGTAATAATAGTAATAATAATAATAGTAATAATAATAATAATAATAATAATAATAATAATAATAATAATAATAGTAATAATAGTAATAATAATAATAGTAATAATAGTAATAATAATAATAGTAATAATAATAATAATAATAATAATAATAATAATAATAATAATAATAGGGAGTATAACTCCAAGCTTACAGGGAAAAATTCAATTTAGTATTAAATCAAATTTCACAATATAAATATATAATATATATGAATTAGAGAAAAATTTTCTTTATGATTTGGTTTATGTCTATCATTGTTTGAATTGCATAATAGTAGTTTTTCTCTAATTTATATATATATGTAAATTTAAAGAAAACATTGATGAACAACAATTGATTTGCGTCACTTATTATTCATTAATAATTTACAAAAAGACTGCATCCCAGCTAACAGCTGTTTCTGCTGCCACTGTTCTTTGGAATAACCATTATGATGCTAAGAAAGTATTTATTATAGTATGGTAATAAAACTGATTTGAATCATGGAGCTTCATCAGATGGGAAAATAAATAAATAAATTAGACAAGGAAAGAAGAAGGAAGGATTGAATATGGTGAGAGTCATGTCATGTTGCATGTAGAGCCATTGGGTGATAAGTAAATGACCAAAATTTAAAATAAAAGGGGTATTTGGTGGGATTGCAAATCAATTATTGTTCATCTATGTTGTCTCCATTTTCTGTTTTCTTTAAATTTTGATTCCTGATAAACTCCTGTTTAACTCTGGCTTTACCTATAATTTATGAGCGTAACACTTTTGCCCATGTATAAATATAGGTAATATACTGGTAGTATTTTGGATACTTTTATCCCTTAGATGGTTATTTTAACCTCTAACTCAACTAACCTCATATATATATATATATATATATATATATATATACATGAATTGTTCCAGTTAACATGATTTTTTGCATGTCCTGTAGGGATGGTAAGCCTGGCATCATTTTCAAATAAGTTTCAGTACCTATTTTTTTTCTATCATTCCTAGAGATCTTACAATCACTAGTACTGTAGTCGCCTTGAGATGCCACATTTTTTCAATTTATATTAGTAAGGTTTTATATTTACTGACCTTGTCAAATTCTTTTGCTGCTATATTGTGATCGCAAAGAATACTCATGTCAATTAATAAACGCACCTTTTTTGTCTGATCTTTTATAATAATATCTGGTTTATTAGCTTTTATAGTTTTTTCGATATGTACGGTGGGGGGGAAGTCCCAGAGAATTGACACATTTTATCTCTCAGTCACAGCTTCAGGATAGTATTTATACCATTTGTCAGTGGGGTTTTGATTTTATAATGCTGACATATTGTCCAATGTAAATACTGGCCGACTCTGTCATGTCTTGCTTTATATTCTACAGGTGCTAAGACTCTACACCGAGATTAGGTAGTCTATAGTTTCAATCTTATTGTTAGAGAATTGGCATTTTGGGTCAGCTCCATTTTTTATTACATTGGCTTGGTAGTTCCGGGTTAATAAGCGTTGGTTGTTATTATTCTTGTTGTTGTTGTTATTATTATTATTATTATTATTTTAGGGGAAGGTAGAAGTCGATTACACTGATTCCAGTGCTCAATTCCTACTTAATTTATTGACCCCAAAAGGATGAAAAGATGAGACTGACTTTGCCTTGCACCCTTTTGGAGGTCAATAAAAGAAGTACCAGTCAAGTACTGAAGGCAATGTAATTCAATCAACAACCTCACTCTAAAATTATTAGCCTTCTGCCAAAATTTGGAATCATTATTTGTATTAAGTATTGACAGAGTCATTAAAGTGTCAGAGAAAATGCTTTGCAGTGTTTGTTCTGGTTCTTTATGTTCTGATTTCAAACCACACTGAAGTTATCTTTGCCTTTCATGCTTCTGAGTTTGATAAAAATAAATTAAAGTAGTCACCAAACGGTGGGATTGATGGAAGCAATCAACCATTTCCCCCTTAAAATTGCTGGCCTTGTACCCAAATCAGAGCCCGGTTGCTTGGCTTTTGAAATGTCATCAAGCATTCACAGCTCGCAACCAGTCAAGCAATGTTGTTAATGGTTTAAATACTGAAGGGTTAGGCAACATATATATTTGCCTAAAAAGGAGAACTAGTCTAGGCCTAGCTGTTGGGGGTGCTTGTCTCCCCTTCATAAATATAAGGACACAGGAAATGTGTCAAAGCCGACAGGAAGCATCGATGCTTCCTAGGGCTAAATAGCGGTGGTGTAATTCCCTTTATGGGACTGTCACATTAAGTTGACAGTATACAACTGCTCTAGTCTACATTATTGAATGCAAATGAAGTCACAGGTGTTATACCAGAGTTTACCTTCTCCTAGAGAGATGTCTAAGCAAAGATCAAGGGTTTTTTTCTTTCCAAGCTGTTGGATGGCCTTTGACTCAACTGAATTCATCTGCCTTTCAACAGGTTTTGTTTCTCATCCTGCTGAATGTCAAACGAAATCCACCCTCCTTACCAAGCAGGCTTGGTTGTGTTGCTGGTTTGGTTGCTGATGGCCTGACCATACAGCAAGTTGTACTGGGTTATATGTTATTAATAGCACTATAAGAAATGTGATGTCTCTAACTTTTCAAAGAATATAAATACACTTTGTGAAGTGAAATGTCTTTGACTAGAAATCAAACTAAATTGGGAATCCTGTCTATTCAGAGCTTAACTCTAATTTATCAAAGCCTATGGGACAGGCATAAATATTACAACAGCCAATCAGTAAGTGAAAATCCAGAGGGAAGGTCCCTAAGGCAGATATATATGCAGCGGCCATGTTCGGATAGTTCTCTTATGTGCCACCGCTACAATTTCCATTGATGTTGATCGATTTCGATTCTCACTTGCCTCAACAGGTCTTCACAAGTAGAGTTTTGTGTCCCAAGAAGGAAAGGTATGCATAAGTGGACTGGCTACATCCCAGGTAGAGGCCACAGGTTATGGTTGTATGAATTAGATAAATGACTGTAGGGGCATATATTAAATTTTAAACTGTGCTATACATTTTTTTTTCGTTTTTTTCTAGGTGCTTGTCAGAAGGAAGAACCTGTGCTATGACCTGCACGAGTATTCTAACACAGAGCAGTTTCCAGTGTTCAGTGGTCAGCTTCAGTCTAAACTAAAGTTAATTTATTTGCCAACAAAACTTGAAATCTCATCTTCATAAAAATAGTTAACTGTTAAAGAGACAAGAAACACCTATTTAATTACTACCCATTGGATAATTGCTGATTAAATGCAGGAGATTAATGGATATTTGACATATTGCCAAATGTGAGAAATGCTGTCTTGTTACTTATTCAAATTCTCATATTATAACTCATTTACTATAGATGTATTAAAGATTCTCTTACTGCAATAATCCTCTAATCTTTTAGACTCAAATGCTTTACACAAGACTAGATCTAAGTGTATTATCATTTGTCAAAGGTAAGCAGTCAAATGAGCCAGAATAAAAAAGGTGTCTTAATTCTTCATTCTGGATAGCATTTTTTTTTTTTCACTCTTCATTAATCCTTTCACAAGTTCATGTTGTGAATACCTTTCAAACTTACCTGATTGAAACCTTGAAACTCCTAAACAAACAACAGCATCCTGACTATTTGCGAGACAATTTTTTTTTTTTTGTAGCTACTAATGATGCCAAAAGCGACATGAATATAGCCAGAACTTCAGCAATACCAACCATAAAAAGGTACCTGATCAACCCAAGGCTATCAGAGAAGTTGCAAGGGACACGTGCCCAATGTTCTACTCAGTGGAATCAAAACCAGAATCATGTGATTATGAAGGAAGCTTCTTCACCACATAGCTATGCCAGTGCCTATGTGTGTGTGTGTATGTGTGTGTGTGTACAGCATCATCATTTTTACATCCATTCTTCATGCTGACATGGGTTAGATGGTTCATCACTGTCCAAATCATTTGTTGTGAGCTGCTATTTCCCTAGATCGATGTTCACTCCTCTTATTTGGCTTACTGTTTTTTTACTACTGGAAACCCTTCCTACCATAAACCAATTCATAGAATGTACTGGGTGCGTTTTTCATGGCACCACCACAAGAGAAGTTGAATAAAAGAACCTCAGAACCCCTAGTATTCTCTACTCAGTTTATCAACTCCTTTACAAAGAGTACTAGGGACATTATATGATCCCAGCACTTAGAGAGATTGGTTCATTCACTCCTCACTTTGAGTGAGTTAGAGTTGTTGGTTAGTACCAGAACAGGAGGTTTGGTGCTTTGTAGACAGTATTCTGAGGTCAGTAAAAGGCGGCGAGCTGGCAGAAACGTTAGCATGCCGGGCGAAATGCCTAGCGGTATTTTGTCTGTCTTTATGTTCTGAGTTCAAATTCTGCCAAGGTTGACTTTGCCTTTCATCCTTTTGGAGTCGATAAATTAAGTACCAGTTACACACTGGGGTCGATGTAATTGACTTAATCCCTTTGTCTGTCCTTGTTTTTCCCCTCTATGTTTAGCCCCCTGTGGGCAATAAAGAAATAAATATTCTGAGGTCAGATATATAGACTAGGGAGAGGAAATAGGGAGGAAGCAATGCCATTGGTGAGACTTGAAGTGGGTAAGGGGAGTAGCTGCATGTCAGGAATATTTGATAAATAATAGGGTGTATGTTTGATTGACCTAGAAGAGGAATAGAAGAGAGAGAAATGATATCAGGTGGACATGAGTGGGAGGATGAAAGAAAGGAGCAGTAGGAGGATGTAAGTAGTAAGGTGATTTAGAATAAGGTTGAGCAGGCAGTGATTGATTAACAACAGAGGTGGACAAAGGTAAGGGTGGATGATGGGATAAGAAAAGGACTAGGTGATTGTGGCAATAGAAGTGCCCCTTAGTGGAAGGAGAAAGTGTGTTGGTTGGTAATAGAGAAGGATTAGTGGAATGGTGAGGGGATACAAAACAAACAAAACATCCTATGTTAGTTTTGCATTGATGTATAGTGATATTCAAAATATTTATGAATGAGAAAAAGAAGAAACTGGAAAAATTGACATATAGACATCAGTTTATTCAAAGATATTCAAATCAATATAATATGAAATTAGTATCCCTACAGCCATTTCCATGTCCAATTAATTCAATTAGAGAAATTAAATTAAATCAAATTGATTTAAAATTTTTCGTATTGAAACTGGTTAATTGGGTAGAATTTCCAGAAAGGAGTTATATTCCAACATGTTGGTTGACTCTTGACAGACCAATTTCTCCATGTTCTTCTTTTTCTCATTCATATATATATAGACGCAGGAGTGGCTGTGTGGTAAGTAGCTTGCTAACCAACCACATGGTTCCAGGTTCAGTCCCACTGCGTGGCATCTTGGGCAAGTGTCTTCTGCTATAGCCCCGGGCCAACCAATGCCTTGTGAATGGA
>NC_043015.1:45664025-45671525 GCF_006345805.1 Octopus sinensis
TCTCTCTATTGATAATATGCATTCTTACACACACACACATTTCATATAAACACATGAATATGTATATATATATATATATTATGTATATATGTGTTTATGTGTGTATATATAGGTATTTTGAGTATCTGTTTTACCATTTATCTTCTTGTTCTTATAGGATAGTATGGGAAACATGTCTTTTTTTATATATCAATATTATTATTATTATTATTATTATTATTATATTATTATTATTATTATTATTATAACTTGATAATAATGTATATCCTCTGACAAGGCCTTTGGTTATTTAAACAGACAAATATAATCTTTAATGCCTAAGACTATACTATAATGGCATATATGAGCAATTTAAGGTGGATTACCTCTTAACCATAGGCTGAAACAGCTGTAAGGAGCAGTTTATTTGCATTATTTTTATTGTATTATTAATTTGCATATTGATGTATATTGTTTTGTTCGATTTTCATGTTCCTATTTGTATAATTAATAAATAATATGAAATTGTAATATCTGTTAGTTGATGATCGAAATGAATTTGTTCCTCAATTTTCTTATTTGTATATATATATATATATAGGTACAGGCATGGTTGTGTAGAAAGAAGCTTGCCTTTATGGCAAATTTAATAAAATAAAGAAGCTTGCTTCCCAACCACATGGTTCAGTCTTAGTGTGTGGCACCTCGGGCAAGTGTCTCCTACTATAGCCTCAAGCTGATCAAAGCTGATCAAAGCCTTTTGAAAAGATTTGGTGGATGGAAATTAAAAGAAGCTCGTCAAATCTGTCGTGTATGTGTGTGTGTGTGTTTTTGTGCCTGCTTTTGTACCCCAATCACCACTTGACAACCAGTGTTGGTGTGTTTAATCCCTGTAACTTAGCAGTTTGGCAAAAGGGATCAATAGAATAAGTACTAGGCTTAAAAAATTAGCCCTGGGATCAATTTGTTCGATTAAAACTCTTCTAGACAGTGCTCCAGCATGGCTGCAGTCAAATGACAGAAAGATGTAAAAAAAAAATCAAAGAATATATATAGGCACAGGAGTGGCTGTGTGGTAAGTAGCTTGCTTACCAACCACATGGTTCTGGGTTCAGTCCCACTGCGTGGTACCTTGGGCAAGTGTC
Organism: Octopus sinensis; assembly: GCF_006345805.1. NCBI lineage: Eukaryota > Metazoa > Mollusca > Cephalopoda > Octopoda > Octopodidae > Octopus > Octopus sinensis. Next base: position 45,665,150 of record NC_043015.1, read on the forward strand.
TTCTACTATAGCCTCGGGCCAACCAAAGCCTTGTGAGTGGATTTGATAGACAGAGACTGAAAGAAGCCCATCGTATATATGTGTGTATATATATATATATATATATATATATATATATATATGTATGTATGTATGTGTCTTTGTTTGTCCCCACTGTCATCACTTAGCAACTGGTATTGGTGTGTTTACATCCCTGTAACTTAGCAGTTCAGCAAAAGAGCCTGATAGAATAAGTATTAGACTTACAAAGAATAAGTCCTGGGATCAATTTCTTCGAGTAAAACCTTTTAAGGCGGTACTCCAGCATGGTCGCAGTCAAACGACTGAAACAAGTAAATGAATAAAAGAATGCTGTATTTATGTTCACCACTCTCTCACCCCTTCTGCTACCTCCACATACCAATCACTCTTGCTCTCCTCTCCCATTTCTCCTGCCATTTCTGTCTTTTCGATTTACCATTTATCTTTTCAGCCCCTGGACCCTGAGTAAATGAACACTTTATAGAGCCGTCTGGATTCTGATCTTCAGGGCACAAGGTAACCTCACTACGCTTGGTGCCTCTATAAATCCATCCAAGCAGGGCATTCTGTAAATTATTTGGTGAGTAAACAGAGACCTGAAGTGGGGGGGGGGGTCTAAACAGTCCCGTAACATTGTTGATGACATGGCAACCTCCTTGGTGTTGGTGCTGTGACAAAATGCACCCAGTACAATCTGTAAAATGAGGGTTTGAGAGGACTCCTTAGTCTTGTTGAGAACATATCAACCTCTCTAGAAGTGGTGCGATGAAAAATGCACCTGGTGCACTCTGTAGAGTGTGGTTGATGATGGTTACAAATACTCGTTAAAAACTATACAGACTTGACTGTTGGGAGTCAGGCTTCTTGATTATGGACATAATAGAATGTTGGTGATAAGATATGAAGTATTGATCGATTGATTGTTGAAAAAATTGATTGATACCCTATTGATTTGGTCATGTTTGATTCCCCATCATTTTAGCATGTTAAAATGAGTGGGTCTGTAAGGTAACATCTCTCGATGTGCTGATTCTGTGTACTGGCATTATTAGAGATTCAATCAAATAATGATGATGATAACAACAACAACAACAACAACAACAACAACAATCATCATCATCACAATAATAATGATGATGATGAAGATGATGACGACGATGATGATGACGACGACGACGATGATGATGATGATGATGATGATGATGATGATGATGATCAAAGAAATCACAAAAACGTATCAAAAGCTACTTTGAAAAGATTGAATTGCTAGTCCAAACTTTTGAAAAGTGGGTATGTGAAGTCCCTACTGATCTAAAGTGTACAACAAATTTTTGTGGACAAAAATCATCAGAAATGGCAGTTCCATTCAACCCTTGCATTACCATATTTCTGTTGAAATACATTATCTTTGTTGTTAACGACAACTTTAGTAAAATTGCTTTGTCTATATTAAGCTGGTATTTGAAACAAATTTACATGAAATTCTGATGCAAGCTATTAACCATTTAGTTTTCAGGTAACTCTGTCAAATGTAATGCTTATTCAGTTACACTGTACAGTTCTATATTTTAAGAGCTGAGGAATTATGTACATTATTTACATATTTTCCCATGTTTGTGCAGAATGTTTTCCCAAACACATTATAAGCCGTTGTTTCGTGCCGTTAATGCTAAGAATCATCAAAGATTTTAACCCTTCCATTACTCTTTTACTTGTTTCAGTCATGTGACTGTGGCCATGCTCGAGCACCGCCTTTAGTCAAGCAAATCGACCCCAGCACTTACTCTTTGTAAGCCTAGTACTTAGTCTATCGGTCTCTTTTGCCAAACTGCTATGTTACGGGGACGTAAACACACCAGCATCGATTGTCAAGTGATGTTGGGGAGACAAACACAGACACACAAACATATACACACACTTACGTATATATATATATATATATATACACACACATATATACGATGGGCTTCTTTCAGTTTCCATCTACCAAATCCACTCACAAAGCTTTGGTCGGCCCGAGGCTATAGTAGAAGACACTTGCCCAAGGTACCATGCAGTGGGACTGAACCCGGAACCATGTGGTTCATAAGTAAGCTACTTACCACACAGCCACTCCTACGCCTATAAAACATAAATACAGCTGAAATACTGTCAAGCATTTCGCCCAGCATGCTAACGTTTCTGCCATTGTTATATTTCTTTTAAAATATACTGTTTTTATTTCAATTAATTTTGAAAATAATGAAAAGGATTAATCAGTTGTACAGCTAGTTAGTTAGTTAGTTAGTTAGTTAATTTGGCTCAAAAGCAAATAGCAAGGCCATGTAGGGGGACATGGAGTTAAGTACAGGGTGGTGTTCATGTAAAGAGTTCAGGCCACTTGAGGTCAAGGGAGGCTTTGAACAAAGCGGTCGTTGGCATCTTCACCAGCTAGATCGTTATAAATTGTATTTGCTACAAGTAGAATTTCTAATCAGTGGCTTGAATTACAAATTCTATTTAAAATTATGAGTGAAAGAAATGAATTACAGACATACCTTGGCTTAAGTTGTTTCAATTTAAGTCATTCTTGATAATACATTAGTTTTCAAAAATAATATATGGAAAAATCAAAATCAAGTTAACTCAACTTTATGTCTGTCTGCCACAGATATTAGAATCATAAAATCACTAGAAAACCATTAAAAGCACATAAAATCATATTTACTGTACAATAAATAAGAATGAAATTATATAAAATCATATTAAAATATTTACAGTAAATGTTAAGATACACACCATAAAGTAGTGTAGCTCAGTGAAAGAAATCATGAAATCAGCTGTGTTGTCTTATTTGTTGGTCTTTCAGAGCTAATATTACTCTGTAGTTCCAATATCTACCGTTAGGCGTCATTGTCACTTGTGATTCCCGCAATTGTTTTGAATTCAGATTTGTTTACATCTGTTTATCGGCTACTTTCTCATTCTCATTCATTTGTGACTTTATTTTTTTGTCCCCATGACCCCTAAGAAAATTCATAGCGAAAGTGTTAAGCTTCATGCTATAGTGCTGGAAGATAAGCTGGCCATGATAAAAAAACGCCATGAAAAAGGCAAAAAAGTGGTAGCAATGGCATGATCTTTTAGGATGAGTCGGACAACTGTATCAACGATTGTACATAATAAGGACAAGATTTTAGCACATATCAAACCATGTATTATTGAAAATGCATTCATAAATAAAGTACAGAACTGGGAATGGTTATTATCGGTTTAGCCTAGAGGCAAGTAAATTCAGCCTAGCCTACAGACAAGTTAATTCGATTTAAATTGTCTTTCGACTTAAATCGTGTCTCCAGGAACCATTTAACGATGTAGGGAACCATTTAACGATGTAGGGTGAAGTATGCCTGTATTTATTTTTGGAAGAATTTTGTAATTATAAGATTAAGCCTTGTTCTTCTTTTCAGTTTTGAAGTATGCTCAAAAAGCTAATAAACATTTTGAATCAAACAGAACTAAATTATTTTCAGATCTTTTTCATTTGATAAAATCTATTACATATGTCTTAGTACTGCCAACAAGATAAAATAAATCCTCTTGACTCTAATTGTAATATCGAAGAATTTTTGGATCCTGCTGATCCTAATATTGGTTTCAAGGTTTGGCACAAAGCCAGCAATTTCGGGGGAGTGGTGAAAGTTAATTATATCAACCTCAGTGCTTAAAAGAATGGAAAGCAGAGTTAACCTTGGCGGAATTTGATCTCAGAATTTAAGGATGAATGAAATGTCACTAAGCATTTTGCCTGACATGCTAACCATTCTGCCAGCTCACTATTGATCCTAATATGAGTCAAAGGTGGGTGAGAAAAATAGCAGAAATGATGCTTTAGAAGATAACAGGTGACACAAGAAAAAGTATTAAGAAAATATCTCAAAATTTTGTTCTCTTACAGTTTTAAATAATAGTTACTTGAAAATTTTTTTTTTCTGAGGAAAATATTTTGAGACTTATAAAGAAGCTAATTCTTCCTCTTTTAGAATCAATGAATTTAAGTGATAATGGTGTCACAAGTGTTTAATAGCAATATAAAGAACCAACATTACTAATATGGAAAGTCTTGGAACTTCAAAGATGCCACTGGAGAAAATCCTTTCAGAAATGTTGCTGTATTTGCTCCAAATCTCTTAATGTTGCTTAATTTAAATTGTGAGGTAGAAAGATTATTCAGTTACATGAATGCTATCAAAACAAAATTATAAAACAAGAGCACTCAAAGAGCACAAACTCCACCAAGGAAACACCAATGTCCTCTAAATGATTAGCCAGAGATGATTTTTAAAATGAGAATATCTGAAATAAACTCGACTGCTCTCACAAACGAGAATACTAAAAGTGAACCCGACTGCTCTCAAAAATAATTTTAAAAAACTGGAAAAATAATCCAGAATCCTTGTTCGGTACCAGATCGATCCCAAAATCTAATCAGTTTGCGCCAGTCATGAGGCCAAACATCCCTGAAAGTTTCATCTGAATCCATCCAGCGGTTCTTGAGATATCTTGTCCATGAACAAACAAACAAACAAGACTGAAAACAATACCTCCGCTTTTGCTAAGGCAGAGGTAACCATGTATTTTCTCTACTGCAAGACACCTGCTTATGTCCTGCTATCATACTTTGATCTCTTATCACCTGGCATAAAGCCACCTCCCTCAATACTACCCCTGCTCAGTTGAGGGGGCGGTCTTGTCTTGCAAGATTCTTGTTGACCTCATTAGAGCAAATCATTATCATCAATTAATGTCTGCTTTCCATGCTAGAATGGGTTGGACGATTTGACTGAGGTCTGGTGAACCAGACTCCAATCTGATCTGGCAGAGTTTCTACAGCTGGATGCCCTTCCTAACGCCAACCACTACGAGAGTGTCATGAGTGCTTTTACGTGCCACCGGCACGAGGACCAGTTTGGTGGTACTGGCAATGGCCACGCCCAAATGGTGCTTTTTATGTACCACCTGCACAGGAGCCAGTCTAGCAGCACTGGCAACAACATCATCATCATCATCATCGTTTAACATCCGCTTTCCATGCTAGCATGGGTTGGACGGTTCAACTGGGGTCTGGGGAGCCCGAAGGCTGCACCAGGCCAGTCAGATCTGTCAGTGTTTTACAGCTGGATGCCCTTCCTCGCTCGAATATTTCACATGCCACCAGCAGAAGTGCTAGTAAGGCGACACGGTAACGATCACGCTTGAATGGTGTGCTTAATGTGCCATTGGCATGAAGGCCAGCTTGTTGCTTTGGCAATGATCTCACTCGTATGGTACTCTTAGCGCTCCACTAGCAACGGATGCCAGTCAACGAATTTGATTTCGCTCTAAAAGCACTCTGTTAACAGCTGGCAGTAGGAAGGACATCCAGCTGTAGAAATCACACCAGCTTAGACATTAGAACTCAGCACAGCCATCTGGCTTTTTGGTTCCTGTCAAATCATTCAGCCCATGCCAGTGTGGAAAATGGATGTTAACTAATGATGATGATGATGATGAAGAAATGCAAAAGATGTAGCTTTCAATTCTTGGAACACTGTTCTCCCAGTAAAATGAAACCTCACAAAGACATTATAAATGCTGCAAAGATTATTGTTTATCTGAAGCAAGATGGACAGATATCTATCTAACTCAGAAATAAGTCTCAACACAGCTGGAATTGTCGAAGGATTCAAGGATTTAGAAGAATTAGATGCTGATCTTGATATATTAGCAAAGGTTTCATTTCTATGCTTTCTTTCAAAATTAAGCGATTCACATAATTTTCTTTCAGCATTTTTTAGCACTGTTATTTTGTTGAAATCTAGAATTAAACAGTAATTTTCTTTTGGCAACACTGCTTGGGAGATCACATGAGAAAATATAAAGATATATTTCCTGTTCAAGTTAACCATTAATAAATTACACATGTATATGTATGTATATATATGTATATATATATATATATATATATATATATATATATATATATATATACATACATACATAACGCCAAGAACCTACATATCTTCATGGTTCCAATGCCCAATCAACAGAAATAGAAAGTGAAATTGGACTACGGAGTCTATTAGATTAACAGAGGATCAAATAAAAAAAAACAACACAAACAAAAAAACTAAATAAAGACAAACAAAGCAACAGTTTCTAGCGTTTTAATTTGCCTATTTCGTCACGAAATATTAGCTAACGGAATAGATCTGTTCCTTTCGATAATATTTTGTATCAAAATCCGACCCATTAAATTGAAATTAGGTTTTCTCGAAATGGTAAGAGATTAAATTGCTTGCTGAGAAATGCACTTGTCAAAGTCGGTAATTATTAC
>NC_043015.1:45676525-45799025 GCF_006345805.1 Octopus sinensis
TCCCCCCCCCCGATACAATCATTGTTTTGTCTCTCCCCCACGAACCCACCCAACAAACCCCCATTCTGGATCTTTTCGGTTTGGACGGCAGTTTTTTTTAAAAATAATTTCCACGTAACTAAACACTTTTAAACTTCGTATACTGGTAGAATGTGTTTATAAAACATCTTTTTCTCTTGGCTTTATTGAGAAAATTCTATAGTTTGTATGATATTTGTTGTCTTTTTCCTTCAGTTTCTGCAATTTCAACCAATCAATGACGTCTATTGAGGTGAAAACATTCTGTGCCGTATGATTATGTCCCTCGTTTAAGAAACAGATTGAGTTTATTTACATTTCTGAAGAAAAAAAGATACCCTTCCCCCCCTAACCCTAACCCTAAAACAGATTGAAATGCAATAGATCGATACTAGGGTCATAATTATGGGTGACAATTTCATATGACACCGCTAGAAAAAAACTGCCGTTCAAACCGAAAAGATCCCCTATTCTTTGCATGGTGTAATATTTTCTGTATTTCTGTAGTTTCCTATGAGTCTTTATAATATTTGGTAACTCCCCGTTTTCTTCAGATATGTGTAATGTAAAAAAAAAAGAAGAAAAAACAAAGCATAAGGTAACGCCCCCACCCCTCTTTAATATATGAATGTAGCTGAGAAACTTTGCCTACTCTGGTTCGAAACTGTTGTATGGCTGTCCATGATAACCTACCGTTGGGTTTACTGTTATGGAGGCGGGTGTCTTCCGCACCAACATTATTACTTTTTTTGTTTGTCTATATATATATATATATATATATAGGCGCAGGTGTGTCTGTGTGGTAAGAAGCTTGATTTCCAATCACATGGTTCAGTATCAAGCAGTGGTACCTTGGCAGGTGTTTTCTATAGCCTCGGGCCGATTTGATAAACAGAAGCTGAGAGAAGCCCGTCGTATATGTATGTGTGTGTGTGTGTGTCTTTGTCTCTTTGTTCCTCCATCACCGCTTGACAACCGGTGTTGGTGTGTTTATGTCCCCCGCAACATTATGTTATGGCAAAAGGGTGTGATAAAATAAGTACCAGTCTTAAAGAAATAGATGTCCTTGAGTAGATTCTGTCGATTGAAATCCTTCAGGGCGGCGCTCTAGCATGGCCGCAGTCAAATGACAAACAGATAAAAGAAATATATATGTGCTCCTGTTCCCCTAGCATACATTCATGACCCTCGGTACTATACACCACTCTGTCGAGGGACCTTCTATTGCGGGTACTTGGTGACCTCACCTGTGTCGGTGTCATGGAAAGAAAGCACTCGCTATGCTCTGTGAAGTGGTTGGCATCACAAAGTGTATCCAGCTATAGAAACCATGACGAAGCAGACATCGGAGCTCAATGCAGGCCTCTGACTCGTCAATTTATGTTGAAGTGTACAACCGAAGCCAGCATAGAAAAAGAGATGTTAAAAGATGATGATGATGACTTCTATCTGCAACTTATGACAAACTTTAGATGCTCCTTTGGTTTTGCTACCCAGTATAAAGTCCCCCTTCGGTCATGAATGATCATGGGATTGCACCGAGAAGGTAACCCTCCAAGACACAAATCTGGGCAAGGTTGTTTATGGAAGACCAGCAGTTGCCCATGCACACCAGCCTCTCCTCTCCATTCCACTGATGTTATCCAAGGGAAAGGCAAAGGGGCCAATACAGCTTGGCACCAGTGATATCGCAACTCATTTCTACAGCAGAGTGAACTGGAGCAATGTAAAATGAAGTGTCTTGCTCAAGAACACCGCACACTGCCTGGTCCTGGAATGGAACTCACTACCTCATGATTGTGAGTTTGATGCTCTAACCACTGAACCATGTGCCTTCATATGTTACACAGTGCTTAGTGCAAAACCTTTCCCATAAGTTAACAATACTAGTCTTAGACAGTCCAGTTACTCTTCATAATTCTGATAATTACAGATTTTGAATTTATTGGTTTTGTTTTCAAGTCAATTAGTATGGCAAGCATGGTTTAAAATCTTCAATTAATGTGTGTGTGCGTGTGTGATTCTTACCCCACCTCTCCACTGACTGCTTGGCAAGTGGTGTTGATTTTTTTACATCCCCATAACTTAGTGGTTCAGCAAAAGAGAATGAGAATAAGTGACAGACTTAAAATTAATGAGTACTGAAGTTGATTTCTTCATCTTAAGCCCTTCAAGGTGGTGTCCCAGCAAGGCCATAGTCCAATAGCTGAAACAAGTAAACGATACAAGATCTAGAATTTTTATGATTCAACATCAATGGAAATTGAAATTGTAGCTGTGATACCAGTGCCGTTGGCACGTAAGAGAACCATCCGAATGTGGCCATTGCCAGCACCGCCCCGACTGGCCTCCGTGCCGGTGGCACGTAAAAAGCACCATCTGATCCTGGACATTGCCAGCCTCGCCTGGCCTCCGTGCCGGTGGCACGTAAAAAGCACCCACTACACTAACGGAGTGGTTGGCGTTAGGAAGGGCATCCAGCCGTAGAAACGTTGCCAGATCAGACTGGGCCTGGTGAAGCCTTCTGGCTTCACAGACCCCAGTTGAACCGTCCAACCCATGCTAGCATGGAAAGCGGATGCTAAACGATGATGATGATGATTTTAGATTTTAAGATTCTTTGATTTTGTCAGGAAGCCAAGACCTGTATGAGCCCATGCGTCAGTTCCTTTTGAGATTATTAAGCTATGGTTGGTTGTGTGGTGTGCACCTGTTGGAGAACATGTTACTTCCAGTTTGCTATTTAGTTTCCCTTTTTATGTGGATGAATACTTGGTGTTTGATGGTCATCATGTCTAAGAAGATCATCAATTTTGATAATTCTTGAATCATAGTACTACTCATAGTTTTAAAAAAATGTATTAGCGACAGAGACAGTATTAACATCGAGAGGTAATATTTATTCCCACTTAAACGTGGATGTTGTGTTAGCACAAACTATACTGCAGCAGATACCGCGAGAGAACCTCTCATATTGGTAGCATTTTGGTACAAAATGCACTTGTTTATATCAATAGTGGGGAAATAAATCCCTGCCTACTCCAGCACTGAGACCATCATATGTGATTTCGACCTGCTTTGGTCTTGTCAATGATGGATGCTTGACTGCTAGACATAGCAGTAACTTATCTCACCACTAGTGATATATAGAATAACTGTGCTAGAACAGGAGGCACTGGTGTTGCAATTAGCCAGTGAATGTATTAGAAATATATATATATATATTAATGACAAAGATAGTATTAATACTGAGAGGTAATATGTAGATGTTTTACCCTTTAGCATTTAAACCGGCCATATCCGACCAAAAGTATTCTGCCTGTTTTATGTTCAAACTGGCCAGATCTGGTCTCTCACACCAACCCTACAATATCATTTTAAAAATCAACAGCTACCTCATCAAAATCTCATTGCTACAAGATAATGCATGATTAACTCAAAACAATGTGGATAAAAAGGATTAATTTTGGCAGAATAATGCGAACACTAAAGGGTTAACAGAATATCCATGTTTAGGTGGGTATCCTACTCATAGTATCCTCCTTTTCTTTACTAGAACTTGGTAGGATTGGAACTTAGTACTGCAAACTCTAACTAATCAATATCTATAAAGCTGAAATGCGAAAAAGTTGTTTGATTTCTTGGTTATTTGTCTCATTTTGGGATGGGAACAGTTTAAGGGGCGGTAGATGGGGTTGGATTGGTGCCAAAATTTACACTGCAGGGGTGGGCAATGGTGTTAGGAGGGTTGCAAGTCGCTCGGGGCTACCATTTGGTTGCCATGGTGAGGAATATGGGAAAACGAAGCACGGGTCAAAATAGCTAGGGTTATCTTTTTATAAAAGTGAAAGGATTTTGTCTATTTATTTCGACAGTGAATAAATTGACAAGGAACACTGTACCAATGAAGCAACTTAAACTGTCCAAAGGACGGGTGCGTTTGCTAGTCTGTTCATAATAGTGGGTTGCAGAAACTTATTGATATTTCTTTTTGTTTCTTTCCTGCCAAGAGCTTAGTGGTCTTTTTTGTTAAGGACATGATACAGTGCTAGTAGTGATGCCAAATATATCCTTAACTATTTTTGTTTTTCTTTTTAGTCAGAAAGGATGGCCCTGTCCATGACCCTTTAAAGAGGTTTCTGAGACTGGAAAGAAGAAGGGAGGGAGTAAAGCACCCTTAAACCAGAGACATAACCAGAATGCTTGCAGCAGGGTGGTTTCATCTGTCAAAAGCATCTAAGGTGCCTGGTGGTTGTTATGTTAATCTGGGTGATGGATTAAGTCTACTTGTTATTATTTCCAGTGACTTTGCTGTTCTTCCTTTCGGAGTACTAAATTAAGTACCAGTGAGACATTGGGGTCGATGTAATTGATTTATTCCTTCCCCCAGAATTTCAACCTTTGTGCCTATAGTAGAAATGATTGTTATTATTATTATTAAGGTGGTGAGGTAGCATACTGGGCAAAATGCTTAGCAGCATTTCGTCTGTCTTTATGTTCTGAGTTCAAATTCCGCCGAGGTTGACTTTCCCTCCCTTTCAACCTTTCGGGGTTGATAAATCAAGTACCAGTGAAACACTGGGGTTGATGTAATCCACTAGTTCCCTCCTTCAAAATTTCAGATTGTTATTATTATTATTAAGGTGGTGAGCTGGCAGAACTGGTAGCACACTGGGCAAAATGCTTAGCAGCATTTCGTCTGTCTTTATGCTCTGAGTTCAAATTCTGCCGAGTTTGATGTTCCCTTTCTACCTTTCTACCCGGGGTTGATAAATCAAGTACCAGTGAAACACTGGGGTTGATGTAATCCACTAGTCCCCTCCCTCAAAATTTCAGGCCTTGTGCCTATAGTGGAAGGAATTCTTATTAGTTTGTCTGTTGTTGTTGATGTTGACCAAGGACATAACATGGGAGAAGAAGATGGGTCATAGTGTGTGGGGTGGTGGTTGATTAGTCCAATGTGTGCTCGGCAGACTCTGCTGCAAGTCAGGCCACTGGTGGTCTACAGGAACTGAAGGCAAGGAGTTGGGTCTGGGCTTTGCACAGCTTGTGTTTTCTTTGTGCTTCTGCTTTGGTTTGTAGAAGATGGTACCTCTGTTGGTGCAGTTTTGCCAGGCAAGGTGGTCTTGTGCTTGTGCTTTCCAGGTATCAGGGTGGATCTCAAAGCTCTTCAGTGAGGCTTTGAGTGTATCCTGAAAACACTTTGTCCTTCATGTGTGTGCTTGCCTTCTGCCAGTTCACCATAAAACAGTTTCTTTGGGGAGTCTCATGTCACATGATGTCTAAACATACATATATACATACATGCAAAAATATGCATGCACACATGTATATAACAGATTTCTTTCAGTTTCCGTCTACCAGATCCACTCAAAGCTTTGGTCCTGGTACCATGTAAAAAGCATCCAGTCCACACTGTGAAGTGGTGGACACCTTGAAGGGCATCCAGTTGTAAAAACCACGCCAAAAGCGACCTAACTTGGTCCACTCTGCAGGGTGGTTGGTGTTAGGAAGGGCATCCAGTTGTAAAAACCACGCCAAAAGCGACCTAACTTGGTCCACTCTGCAGGGTGGTTGGTGTTAGGAAGGGCATCCAGTTGTAAAAACCACGCCAAAAGCAACCTAACTTGGTCCACTCTGCAGGGTGGTTGGTGTTAGGAAGGGCATCCAGTTGTAAAAACCACGCCAAAAGCGACCTAACTTGGTCCACTCTGCAGGGTGGTTGGTGTTAGGAAGGGCATCCAGCCGTAAGAAAAAACCATGCCAAAACACACAGTAGCCTGGTGTAGTCTCCTACCTGGCTGGCTCCTGTCAAACTATCCAATCCATGCCAGCATGGAAGGTGGATGTTAAACAGTAATGGTGATGGCTACAATAGAAGATACTTATCCATGATGGCACACACTGAGACTGAACCCAAGTTTCTTAACACCACTCTGATGCATTCATGTGCTATATAAATGCAGTCCCGCTGCACAGCATCATGGGCAAGTGTCTGCTACTATAGCCCCACACACACACACATATATATATATATATATATATATATATATATAATATATATATATATATATTGTTATATTTCGGAATGGTCATATTGCCAGTTTAGCCAATAAAAACACACGCACTATATATTTGGTGTTATTTTGCTTCAGTGCGTGTGTTTTTATTGGCTAAACTGGCAATATGACCATTCCGAAATATAACAATATCTGTTTCAACACACGACTTCACATAAAAAATCTTACACAACAAATATTTAAACGTATATATATATATATATATATGATGGTTTTTGTTAAGCGGCGGCAATTTTTACAATTCTGTAAATAATGATAATAGTATTTTATAAACTTATAAGCAATCACCATGCAATGACTAAAGGAAATAGTCTAATGAGGCATATAAAGCACTCGATGGAAAAAAGTAGGTTATCCCGTATGGGAAAACCTACTTTTTTCCATTGAGGGCTTATATGCCCCATTCTTAGGCTATTTTCTTTAGTCATTGCTTGGTGGTTGCTTATACGCTTTAAGCTTATAAAATACTATATATCATCATCATCACCGTTTAACGTCCATTTTCCATACTGGCATGGGTTGGCAAGCTTCTTTTCAATTTCCTTTTTACCCTGTTATATATGTCTATTTCCTGGTCAGCCTGTAATGACATGCATAAGATCTGGTCATCAAATCTAAGTAGAGACTTCAAACTTGAATCTTCAAAGCCACAGGTGAACCAATTCTACTATATGGCTCAGAAACCTGGATGTTATCAAAGAAGCTTGAGAAGCGGTTGGATGGAACCTACACTCGCCTCCTTATGAGAGCTCAAAATCTCTCGTGGAAGCATCATCCAACCAAAATGCAAATATATGGGAAACTACCACCTGTGTCATCTCTTGTAAAAGGTAGGAGAGTCCAGTTTGCTGGACATTGTTGTAGAGCTGAAAACGAGGCAATTTCTACTCTTCTCCTCTGGAAGCCATCTACTCGCGATACCAGAGGGCGCACACTCTCCTACTCTGATGTAATCTCCAGGGATACAGGCATCCAGCAACAGGACCTCCGTAATGCTATGATGGACCGTGAAGTCTGGCGTAGCATGGTAAATTTCATTGTTTTGACCACGGTCGAACAATAATGATGATGATGATGATTTCCTGCACTATTGTTCATCTACCTTGTGTTTTATACCTCTGTCTCTTGCACTGTTATAACCTCATTGCTTATTCTTATATATATTTATTACACCTGCACTGCTTTATTATACTTTTACCTCCTACACAACAACCACCACAGTCTCCACTATTGTTATTTTATTACCGATTTCCCAATAGCGAACAGATATGTTTTAGGAATCAGTCATTTGACTTTGGCCATGCTGGGGTACCTCCTTGAAGGGTTTTTAGTCACAAATTGACCCCAGGACTTATTTTTCTGTAAGCTTCATACTCATTCTATCGGTTTCTTTTTTGCCAAACCACTAAGTTATGGGGATGTAAACATACCAACACCGGTTGTCAAGCTGTGGTAGGGGACAGACAGAGACACAAGGACATGTGTGTGTGTGTGTGTGTGTATATATATATATGTGTGTATATATATACACACCCACACGAGCTTCTTTCAGTTTCTATCAACGAAATCCACTCATAAGGCTTTGGTTGACCAGAGGCTATAGTAGAAATCTGCTTGCCCAGGGTGCCACGCAGCAGAACTGAACCTGGAGCCACGTGGTTGGGAAGCAAACTTCTTACCCCAGCTTCTTTTTGATTTTGTCTTAGACTAATTGTTTCTTTCCTGAGCACTAAATTTTCTTACAGCGATGTATTTGAAAATGCCAAAATGTTCTTAACCCCTTACCCGGCAGAAACGAATATATGCGTTTTGACCGAAATCGTTTTTTTCTATCTCTGGCGAGTTAACTCGTCAAAAGATAGACTCGCCAAAATCGACAGCAAACGAGTTCCTTCGTCTAAAAACGGGTTAACTCGTTTCTGCCCAAAGCGGAAATTTAAAATCAATATTATTGAATTAAAATTCATAATAAATAAGGTTTGAAATATACCTTGAAATCACCATTCAAAACATAGTAAAATAAAACAATTAAAAAATATGTCTGAAAAAATACATTTATTTTCAAAATAATTGTTGGGTAAGGGGTTAACTATCAACAGATGTATTTTTCATAGATTTTTGCCTTTTTTTAGTTCGGTTAGTTTATATAGACTGCAAGAATTACAGAAAATTACTATAAATAAGCAAAGAATGTGCCAGTGGCACGTAAAAAGCATCGTTCGAGCGTAGTCGATGCCAGTACCACTTGACTGGCCCTCATGCCAGTAGCACATAAAAAGCACCTACTACATTTTTGTTAAACATTTCGACCCCAGGGCTTATTTTCAAGCCCAGTACTTATTCTATACTCACAACACCAGAGGGCGCGCACTCTCCTACCCTGATGTAATCTCCAGGGATACAGGCATCCAGCAACAGGACCTCCGTAATGCTATGATGGACCGTGAAGTCTGGCGCAACATAGTAAATTCCATTGTCTCGACCACGGTCGAACAATGATGATGATGACTTATTCTATTGGTCTCTTTGCCGAACCGCTAAGTTACAATAGGGTGGCTTTTAAGCTACAATAGGGCTCTTCATTGGGCCTTGAGTCCGATAATAACACTTCATGCATTGAGTACATATGAAATTTTATTAAACTTGACCAATATTTTTGAAGCAATGAGCAATTTTCGTGAAAACAGGATATAATATGTAGATTTGGAACTTATTGCAAAGCTTCATGATAACACAACATTTTTTGTTTTCCTATTCAGGAATCAATACAATTTTTTTTGTCTCACCTCTCTCTCTTTCTCTCTCGATTGTTTTCAACCATCACCAGTACCACAACTGCCATACACACACCATTCAGACTTCTCATGCCACCACCATCAATGCCTTTGACTTCACTGCCTCCCCTCCACCACCATCACCACTGTCTTTCACATCCCTTACTACCACCATCATGCTTGACCACCACCACCATTGCCTCCACCTCTGTCACAACTACAGCTCATACTATTACTCTCGTCCCATTACCATCTCAACTGTCATTCTACTACTGCCCTGACCTTCTCAATGCTTACTATTACTCTCACCCCAGCAAGAGGAGTAGAAGAAGTATTATTGAATAGTGAGAGAGAGAGAGGGTCAAAGTGTGACACACTGACACACAGAAATTCGTTTTGGCATTTATTGTTATAGATATATACATGACATGACAAGCTTCTTTCACTTTTTGTCTACCAGTTTCATCCACAAGGTGCTGGTCGACCAGAGGCGTTTAGTAGGAGACATTTGCCCAAGGTGCTGTGCAGTAGAACTGAACCTGTCATCACAAGGTAGCAAGGAGAGCTTCTTAACCACACATCCATACCTGCACCTGTAATAAATTAGTGATTTACACAAGGCAGGGACTTATAATCTAATTTCTGAATGCCATATAAATGATTAATGTAGGTAGAGATAACAGGTGTTACATAATTCAGTGGACAAATAAGAATCGGTAGTTTGTTTTGAAGTTGAATACTATTTTTATTTTGTTGTGTTGATGGGTTTTTATTGTTCGTAGGTTTTACTAAATATTTTAGGGTTGGTGTTTATTTTTGTCGAGCAAGTTTATCTTATCAGAAATGATGTTTGAAAGGGATTGTGTGTATGCATAAATCTTGTGAATATTGTTTGTAGGTGTTGCTGGGTGGTTAAGAACCTCACTTTGCAGCCACGTGGTTTCCAGTTCAGTCCCACTGTGTGGCGCCTTGGGCAAGTGTCTTCTACTATATAGCCCAAGGCTGACCAGTGCCTTGTGAGTGAATTTGTTAGACAAACTGTGTGAAAGCTTGTTGTATTTGTGTGTGTGTTTGTTCCCCTCTACTGCGACACCTGATGTTGGTTTGTTTACATCCCTCTTAATGCTGTGGTTTAGCAAATGGGAATTAGAAAATAAGTTCCAGACTTAAATATAAGTGCTGGGGTCAAGCCCTTCAAGGTGATGCCCCAGCATAGCCACAGTCCATTGAATAGCAAGTTAAAGATAAAGATCTTGCATATGTTAATGGATATTTGGCACTCTCAGAATTGATTAAGCCAGCAAAAATTTGGACAAGACACCAAGACAAAAAAATGCTATACCTTTCTCATATTCATCTCCCTTGTCTTGATGACCCTGCTGGTGCTGGTGCCATGTAAAAAGCATCCAGTCCACACTATAAAGTGGTTGGCATTTGGAAGGGCATTCAGCTATAAAAACCGTGCCAAAGCTGACCTCACCTGTGCTGGTGCCACATAAAAAGCACTCAGTCCACTCTGTGGAGTGGCTGGTGTTAGGAAGGGCATTCAGCCCTAAAAACCCTGCCAAAACAGACACAGTAGCCTGGGGTAATCTTCTACCTGGCTGGCTCCTGTCAAAACATCCTACCCATGCTTGTATGGAAGGCGGACGTTGAATGATGATGATGATGATAATTGCTTTATTTACCATTTTGGTGTTGTCTTGAATTGCTGGCTAGCTTCTCTTTAAGATCTACTTGGGTAGACCTTTCTCCTATGCATCCCCTGTATTCATCAGTCTATCATAAATAGCACCTCAATGTCTCTTTCTTTTTTAGTATTGATAATGGTTAGAGTTCCACTATCAATTTGAATACACTTCTTGAATATGGCATGTTGATTTTTCTACTGGCCCTCTGCTTTGTTGAGAAACAGGGTAGTAAGGTTTTGTTACTTTCTGTCGAGGACATGGCTACCTCTCTAGTGATGTTTCATAAAAATTGCATCCATAAAACTCTGTTATGTGTAAGGTTGTAAGAGCCCTTGTCTTGTTAAGGACTTGATGTTGCTGTGGTGCTTCTACCATGGAAAATGCACTCAGTAAAGCTCAGTAAAATGGTTTGTGTTTGAAAGGGCAGTCAGCTGTAGAAACCAAACCTAAAATGAAAGCCATTTACGTTAACAGTACCCTATAATATACAATGACCATGGCTCTGGCCATGGTGACCTGTCCAACCTATATCAGCATGGAAAGCAGTTATAAAATGATGATTATGGTGATGAATTTGATTTAACCCTTTCTGTTAACATATGCTGCTTTTGTTTCAAGTTTTAAAATAAAGAAAAAATTAGTAAAATGACTTTCCCATTATCAAGATGGGGGTCTGGAACAAATTAGCATAAAATTTTGATAGAAGATTATAATTTAGATCACTTTAACCCTTTAGTGTTCAGATTATTCTATCAAACATAATGCTTATTGATTCACATTGATTTGAATTAATCATGCATTATCTCATATCTTTAAGATCTTGATGGTGTAATTACTTAATGTAGAATAACATTGTAGGGCAGGCGTGAGAGCCTGGATCTGGTCAGTTTGAACATAAAACAGATTAACTATTTTGGCCGGATATGGCCGGTTTAA
This sequence comes from Octopus sinensis, assembly GCF_006345805.1. NCBI lineage: Eukaryota > Metazoa > Mollusca > Cephalopoda > Octopoda > Octopodidae > Octopus > Octopus sinensis. Next base: position 45,688,025 of record NC_043015.1, read on the forward strand.
ATACTAAAGGGTTAAAACAGCAAGTTTTCATCATAAAACTTGTGGGGTGGTCTTAGGCAGGCTGGAATCTAAAGGGTTAAAATCTTGTGTGGTTTGACATTATATAAAATTTGTTAAAAGTACTTTGTTCCCCCAACCAATATGGCTCAATATTACTAACAAGAATTATGTCAGAATTCAACCTTTCCTCATGTCACATGATGTTATTTTTAAGTATTTTAAGAATTACACAAGCTTTTGTGTGCAAAGGAACCGTCTTTGTTGATTGTATGTCTAATTTTCTGCGATAGGTTATTGTGATAACGATTTAAAGCTAAATGGACTGTTAATTCCATTTTTTGTGTATGTGTGTGTGTTGTTCTATGCCTCATATTTTGGATGGTGGTATATTCATTATGGCGGCGAGCTAGCAGAAGCGTTAGCACACCGGGCGAAATGCTTTGCGGTACTTCGTCTGCCGTTACGTTGTGAGTTCAAATTCCGCCAAGGTCGACTTTGCCTTTCATCCTTTCGGGGTCGATAAATTAAGTACCAGTTACGCACTGGGGTCGATGTAATCGACATAATACCTATGTCTGTCCTTGTTTGTCCCCTCTATGTTTATTACCCTTGTGGGTAATAAAGAAATAGGTATATTCATTATGTTGAGGTAGATTGAAATATGTGAACCCTTTTAATATCAATCTGCCCGAGATCACACATACTAAAAGTGTTCGTTTTTAAATTAAAAAATTTCAACTAAAGTCTCATTATATTTAATCCTTTAGCTTATCCAGCCAAAATATTCCACTTGTTTTATGTTCAAACTGGCAAAATTCAGACTCTCACACCTACCCTAAAATATTCTAAAAATATACAATCATATCATTGAGATCTCAAAGCTTGTTTCAGTTATGGGGCTATGACCATTTCGGGACACTGCTTTGAAGGGTTCAGTCGAACAAATCAACCCCGGTACTTATTTTCCTTTTTAAGTCTGGTATGACTACTGATCCTATCAGTCTCTTTTGCCAAACACCCTAATTTACGGGGATGTAAACAAACCAATGACAGTTATGGAGTGTGCGTGTGTTGGGGCGAAGGGGAGAAATAGATACACACACAAAAGGGGCATCCACATCGTTTCTGTCTACCAAATTCACCCATGTGGCATTGGTTTGCCCTGGATTATAGAAGACCCTTGCCCAAAATGCTGTACAGTGGGACCGAACCTGAAACCCTTTGATTGCAAAGTGAGCTTTCTAACCATACAAATATCCATGTGCATAAAGCAATTTATTGATAGTCAAATATATACTCTTTACTCTTTTACTTGTTTCAGTCATTTGACTGCGGCCATGCTATGCTGGAGCACCGCCTTTAATCGAGCAACTCGACCCCGGGACTTATTCTTTTGTAAGCCCAGTACTTATTCTATCGGTCTCTTTTGCTGAACCGCTAAGTAACGGGGGACATAAACACACCAGCATCGGTTGTCAAGCAATGCTAAGGGGACAAACACAGACACACAAACACACACACGCATATATATATACATATATACGACGGGCTTCTTTTCAGTTTCCGTCTACCAAATCTACTCACAAGGCTTTGGTTGGCCTGAGGCTATAGTAGAAGACACTTGCCCAAGGTGCCACGCAGTGGGACTGAACCCGGAACCATGTGGTTGCTAAACAAGCTACTTACCATACAGCCACAACTAACTTAACAACAGCATTTCCATAAAATACACAGACACAGTGAAAGTACCACAGCAGGGGCATGAACAGAGGCGGGGACACTCTACTCTGTTTGCAGATTGCGTTAGTTAACCTTTTAGCATTCAGATTAATCTGTCAAATGAAACGCTTATTTATTTACATTGCTTTGAATTAATCATGCATTATCACATAGCTTTGAGATTTTGAAGATGTGATTGTTTTTATTTTTAGAACGACAGTGTAGGGTAGGTGAGAGAGGCTGGATCTGGCCAGTTTGAACCTAAAACGGGTAGAATATTTGGGGCTGATGTGACTGGTTTAACCCTTTGACAATTAAACCGGCCAAAAGTATTCTTCCTGTTTTATGTTCAAACTGGCGAGATCTGGCCTCTCACACCAACCCTACTATATAATTCTAAAAATTAACAGTTTCCTCATCAAAATTGCAAAGCTACGAGATAATGCAAGATTAATTCAAAACAATGAATGCTGGAGGGTTAAATCCTAAAATAAATCACCCTATAAAATTATAATTGTTGTGCAAATTAATATCTTGGATTATTGAGTGGATGATCATGAGTTCAACCGTTAGTCTAGCCATTATGCTGTACCATCATTGCCTAGGTACGTGATTCCTTTTGGCTCAGTCTGCATGGCTGACATGCTAGTTTCCATTATACTTTGTGGTGGTTTGAATGGTGAGCAGTAGAAGGACATCGTGCTGTTAACCTTAATTGTTTAAATGGTATGCAAAAGAAGAAAAAGAAACATTTTGAAAGTCCTTCATTAGCATGTTAGCAGGAAAATTCTTCAAGCAACCAAGGAAGCTTCTATGCAGTCATTCAACCTTCTAGAAATAGCAACCAAATCACGCTGATTTAGAAAAGGAGGGCACATTAGAGAATGTGGTCCTGGGTGCACTGTACTCAGAAAAATGAGGGATGGTCATGGTTGAATTGCTTTTAAACCTTCTGTCTGCCCAAAGCATTTTCATGGCATGTAAAAAGCACCATCCGATTGTGGCTGTTGCCAGCCTTGTCTGGCCCCCATGCCGGTGGCACGTAAAAAGCACCATCTGATCGTGGCCGTTTGCCAGCCTCATCTGGCACCTGTGCAGGTGGCATGTAAAAAGCACACACTACACTCACGGAGTGGTTGGCGTTAGAAAGGGCATCCAGCTGTAGAAACATTGCCAGATCAGACTGGGCCTGGCGCAGCCTTCTGGCTTCCCAGACCCTAGTTGAACCGTCCAACCCATGCTAGCATGGAAAATGGACGTTAAACGATGATGATGATGATGTCCTAGATGTTCGTGCTTGTTTTTAGATTTTTAGTGGGCCCTTGTTTTATACATTCTGAGTAATATATAAGGCTTTCCTCTCATAAGTCCTAAGTTACTGTGATGGTTGGAAAAAAAATTGGGAAGATGTTATCGTATATGATGCAGGGATGCCAGGGAAATATGTTTTGTGTATTACAGTATCACACGTGATACACAGGACAGGTAAAGTGTTAATTATATAAATTTATATTTGATCAGACATATTGCAAAAAAAAAAAAAAAAAAAAAAAAACCACTCTAAAATCTATTTCGTGAACTGATATATTCAATAAGGCTTAATTAAGATGAAAAGAAACAATAAGAAGCATACCGTGTATATATAAAAAAAAACCTTTAAAAAAATTTAATTTCCTGCAAAATATATCTTCCATTTCATCACCATGACAAATATCACAACCAACCAGCAGCATTTTGTATTGTTTCTTTTTCCTATTTGTATGGATTATAATAGCAGGTTTGACTGGCTGGCTGTGTTTGGCATAGCTCCAAAATACTCATCATAGCTTATAGAAGTTTGGTTTGGTTTGGATATTGTTGTGGGAGCAAACTTAGCGCATCTGTGCCATTATCACGCATGTAATTTGGTTAGAACTGAGAGTTTCATGGCTAGTATTGTTTTACTGGCATTAACCCTTTTGTTACTGTATTTATTTTGAGATGCTCTGTTTCTTTCAATTACTTTAAATATGACAAAGAATTTAGTAAAATTACTTAGTTATCATTCAGCTAGTGTTAGGAACATAAATTGTGACTAAAGTTTGGTGGAAGATTTTAATTCAAAACTTATGAAAACAAGACATTTGTTAGGCGCAGGAGTGGCTGTGTAGTAAGTAGCTTGCTAACCAACCACCTGGTTCCGGGTTCAGTTCCACTGCGTGGTACCTTGGGCAAGTGTCTTCTGCTATAGCCTCGGGCCGACCAAAGCCTTGTGAGTGGATTTGGTAGACGGAAACTGAAAGAAGCCTGTCGTATATATGTATATATATATATGTGTGTGTGTGTGTGTGTGTATGTTTGTGTGTGTATGTTTGTCCCTCCAACATCGCTTGACAACCGATGCTGGTGTGTTTACGTCCCCATAACTTAGCGTTTCGGCAAAAGAGACCGATAGAATAAGTACTGGGCTTACAAAGAATAAGTCCCCGGATCGATTTGCTCGACTAAAGGTGGTGCTCCAGCATGGCTGCAGTCAAATGCCTGAAACAAGTAAAAGAGTAAAGAGTAATTTAGTAAAATAACTTAGTTATCATTCAGCTAGTGTTAGGAACATAAATTGTGACTAAGGTTTGGTGGAAGATTTTAATTAAAAACTTATGAAAACAAGACATTTGTACTCAAAGCCAGAGCCGGTTTCAGCCGGATTGGTAATGAAAGGGTTGATGAGGACATTACTGATACTAATTTAGTGTGATGTACCATATAGGTGTAGGAGTGGCTGTGTGGTAAGTAGCTTGCTTGCCAACCACATGGTTCTGGGTTCAGTCCCACTGCGTGGCACCTTGGGCAAGTGTCTTCTACTATAGCCTCGGGCCGACCAAAGACTTGTGAGTGGATTTGGTAGACGGAAACGGAAAGAAGCCCGTCGTATATATGTATATATATATGTGTTTGTTCCCCCAACGTAGCTTGACAACTTATGCTGGTGTGTTTACATCCCCGTAACTTAGCGGTTCGGCAAAAGAGACTGATAGAATAAGTACTAGGCTTACAAAGAATAAGTCCCGGGGTCGATTTGCTCGACTAAAAGGTGGTGCTCCAGCATGGCCACAGTCAAATGACTGAAACAAGTAAAAGAGTAAAGAGTATACTTTCATTTATTTAGTACAACAACCTAAGCTCACCTGAAATGAATCTTTGTTGGTCTCTAATTTTCTTTTACTTATTTCAGTCATTGGATTGTGGCCATGCTGGGGCACTGTTTTGAAGGATTTATAGTCCAGTGGTTCTCAACCATTTTTTATCTGTGGACCCTTTTAATTACTGTTTTACTCTGGTGGACCCCCATAGCCTCTCTGATGTTTAAAAACTAGTTTTATAGACACTTCTTTCAAAATTCCCATTTTGCTTTCCACACATTAAATTGCATGGTTTGAACTATGTAAAATGTTAGAGAAAGAAGCCAAGCTGTTCCTTTCAGTAAATACATCTAAATGAAAAAGTGGCTGTGTGGTAAGTAGCTTGCTTACCAACCACATGGTTCCGGGTTCAGTCCCACTGCATGGCACCTTATGCAAGTGTCTTCTACTATAGCTTCGGGCCGACCAAAGCCTTGTGAGTGGATTTGGTAAATGGAAACTGAAAGAAGCCCATCATATCTATGTATGTATGTTTGTGTATATGTTTGTGTGTCTGTGTTTGTCCCCACCAACATCGCTTGACAACCGATGCTGGTGTGTTTACATCCCTGTAAATTAGCAGTTCTGCAAAAGAGACCAATAGAATAAGTACTAGGCTTACAAAGAATAAGTCCTAGGGTTGATTTCCTCGACTAAAGGCAGTGCTCCAGCATGGCCACAGTCAAATGACTGAAACAAGTAAAAAGAGTAAAAAGAATGCTACTGTGTGTACCCAATTTACTGCTTTGCTTGTGTGCCCCTGCCAAATCTTATATGGACCCTCAGGGGGTCAGGGGTCACATCAACCCCGGTTGAGAATCACTAGTTTAGTCAAACAGCTTGACTCCCCGCCCCACATTATTTTACTTTTTAAGCTTGGTATTCTATCAGTCTCTTTTGCTGAACCATTAGGTTATGGGGATGTAAACAGACCAACACCAGTTGTCAAGCATGGGGGATAAACACACACACACACACAATTGATTTCACAATAGGAAACCTACAAAAGATTCCTCTAGTACATCTGCTGCCTTATAGTCATGAATAATTTCTGTCTTGTCGTACTTACCTTCACCCAGGTGTAATTCGAGAAGGGCCTCGGCTTCAGATGCAATACAGAGCTGGTGACGATATGTGCTGTTGACTTCTTGATCAATTGTCTGACACTTTATTCCTCTTCTCCTTCCTTCCTTCTTTCCTTTCTTTGTTTCCTCTCTTGTGATCGATACAGGTAAAATTATTATCATAGCTTGAAGAGCTGCCCAACAGAAGCAAATTGATAATTTGTAGTAGGGCAATTGTGTACAGAGCATTCTCTTTACTCTTTTACTCTTTTACTTGTTTCAGTCGTTTGACTGCGGCCATGCTGGAGCACCGCCTTTAGTCGAGCAAATCGACCTCGGGACTTCTTCTTTGTAAGCCCAGTACTTATTCTATCGGTCTCTTTTGCCGAACCACTAAGTGATGGGGACACGAACACACCAGCATCGGTTGTCAAGCAATGCTAGGGGGAACAAACACTGACACACAAACATATACACACACATACATATATATATATGTATATATACAACAGGCTTCTTCCAGTTTCCGTCTACCAAATCCACTCACAAGGCTTTGGTCGGCCCGAGGCTATAGCAGAAGACACTTGCCCAAGATGCCACTCAGTGGGACTGAACCTGGAACCATGTGGTTGGTAAGCAAGCCACTCACCACACAGCCACTCCTGCGCCTATAAAATAATGCTGGGGCTCGTTGACAATTTCTTTTTTCTGTTTTAGATTTTTTGATTTATGGCTTTAAGTTAAAAATTTGTCTCGATAATGACTTCTCATGTATCCTACACCAACGTTTCATCATACTCAACGTCCTCTTTTCCATGCTTGCATGGCTCAGACAGAATTTATTTAGGCAGATTTTCTATGGTCAGATGCCCTTAATGTCATCATCCCTTACCTGTTTCCAAACAAAGTAATATTTCCCCACGGACAGACATGTTTTCACAGAGTATTGGAAATGAGTGACATTGCTTGTATGACAACCACACTATATTTTCCTGATTCGTACTAATTATCCATACTCCTTGACCAGTAACTTGGGATTTTGCATGTAAGAATTTAATAACAAATTTTCTTCCAATTTTTTTTGGGTTGTCTGTGACACATAGTTTTAACTCACAAGTTATATGCAATTTAGTAAGCACTCAATGAACATATATATATATACTCTTTTACTTGTTTCAGTCATTTGACTGCGGCCATGCTGGAGCACCGCCTTTAATCGGGCAACTCGACCCCGGGACTTATTCTTTGTAAGCCCAGTACTTATTCTATCGGTCTCTTTTTGCCGAACCGCTAAGTGACGGGGACATAAACACACCAGCATCGGTTGTCAAGCAATGCTAGGGGGACAAACACAGACACACAAACACACACATATACATATATACGACGGGCTTCTTTCAGTTTCCGTCTACCAAATCCACTCACAAGGCTTTGGTCGGCCCGAGGCTATAGTAGAAGACACTTGCCCAAGGTGCCATGCAGTGGCACTGAACCCGGAACCATGTGGTTGGTAAGCAAGCTACTTACCACACAGCCACTCCTGCTGGATGCCCTTAAATTGCCATTAAAAAATTGATTTATCTCCCCACTAAACAGTTGAGTTTATGGTGGCGACAAGAGATTAGATTAAAAGGGTTAGATCCTTTTGATCCAATACTTCAACATATTGTTGACTTTTGGCCTCCTCAATAGGCATGGTATGATTTGTTATAAAAAATGTTATTAGATTCATTAGATGTTTTATTTTTTCAGTTGATTTATTATAAAAATATTATCAGATTCAATATGTTTAATCTTTTCACTTTTCATGTTTTATTCTTTTATTCTTTTACTTGTTTCAGTCAATTGATTGTGGCCATGCTGGAGCACCGCCTTTAGTCGAGCAAATCGATCCCGGGACTTATTTTTTGTAAGCCCAGTACTTATTCTATCGGTCTCTTTTGCCGAACCGCTAAGTGATGGGGATGTAAACACACCAGCATCGGTTGTCAAGCAATGCTAGGGGGACAAACACAGACACACAAACACATACACACACACATATATATATATATATATATACGACAGGCTTCTTTCAGTTTCCATCTACCAAATCCACTCACAAGGCTTTGGTCGGCCCGGGGCTATAGTAGAAGACACTTGCCCAAGGTGCCATGCAGTGGCACAGAACCCGGAACCATGTGGTTGGTTAGCAAGCTACTTACCACACAGCCACTCCTGCGCCTATGTTTATAAATTTTTAATTTTTTTTTTTATATACGTTTTATTGAGGGTTAAACAATTTTTTTAGTTAGAGATAACCCAATTTTTTAATGGGGGTGAGATAACCAAAACGTACCAAAAATCCGCCTCAATAAATTCTGCTTTATCCACGTCAGTATGGAAAAGTGGACATTAAAATGATAATCACACACACACACACATTCATTTTTAAAAATCCATTTTATTAGCATTTAATGTTTGCGAAGTTAAAGTGTTTATATTGTTGAGGCCTTTTTTTGTGGGTTAAGCACAGCAGAGTTTGTATTGTGTTATTGTACTTAAATTCAGTATTACCATGAGGATGGTAACTCTTAACACTAAGAAACGGAGAGATCTTCTAAAGTAACATCTGACACAGATTGTTCCCTCTTCACGGTGAACAGTGTTAAATGTCAAGTATAAGTGTGTGTGTGTGTGTGTGGTATGTATTGAGGGAACTGCACACTTACGATAACTTGTAGTCTGTTGTTCTGAAGAGAACAGTCATTATTCATCATCATCATCGTTTAACGTCCGCTTTCCATGCCAGCATGGGTTGGACGGTTCAACTGGGGTCTGGGAAGCCCGACGGCTGCACCAGGCCAGTCTGATCTGGCAATGTTTCTACAGCTGGATGCCCTTCCTAACGCTAACCACTCCGTGAGTGTAGTGGGTGCTTTTTATGTGCCACCGACACAGGTGCCAGACAAGGCTGGCGAATGGCCATGCTCAGATGGTGCTTTTTACATGCCACCGGCACGGAGGCCAGGTGAGGCTGGCAACAGCCACGATCGGATGGTGTTTGTTACGTGCCACCGGCACGGAGGCCAGTCGATGTGGCGCTGGCTATGGCTACGTTTGGATGGTTCTCTTACGTGCCACCGGCACTGGTATCACAACTACAGATTCCATTGATGTTGATCTTGGAAATTATTATGATGTGTGTTGGTACACCTTAACCTTCTTGTTACCATATTTCTGTTGAAATACACTTGCTTTTGTCCCAAAATTAATTTGGGAAAATTAACGAAGGATTTATCAAAATAACCTTGTTGTTATTAATCTAGTTTCTGGAACATGAAATTTCATAGAATTTTGGTGAAAGTTTAAAAAAAAAATTTTAATTAGATCTCTTTAAAACAAGGGATTTGTATTATAAAGGGGCAGTGTTAGGTGGGTAGATATCATCATCATCATTGTTTTAATGTCCACTTTTCCATGCTTGCATGGGTTGGATAGAGTATGTTGAGGTATATTTTCTGTGCCACCTTGACCAAGTGCAAGATGGTTGGATAATATCCATAACTTCAGGAAAGTGCAATGATGGTTGTTCTGATAATAACTTATGGAGGAAGTGCCAGAGCACTCTACCGTCATTATCGCGGGGCTGCAAAAATGGATGGATATATTGAACTAGTATATGTGGATTAGGCTGAATGTTTTAGGGTGTGACCTTGGAAAATACCATCATCATCATCATCATCATCGTTTAACGTCCGCTTTCCATGCTAGCATGGGTTGGACTAATGACTGAGGGCTGGTGAACCAGATGGCTGCACCAGGCTTCAATCTTGATCTGGCAGAGTTTCTACAGCTGGATGCCCTTCTTAACACCAACCACTCTGAGAGTGTAGTGGGTGCTTTTACGTGTCACCGGCATGGGGCCAGTCAAGCAGTACTGGCAACGACCTCGCTCGAATCTTTTACACATGCCACCGGCACAGGTGCCAGTAAGGCCATGCTGGTAACGATCACTCTCTAATGGTCTTTTATGTGCCACCGGCACGGAAGCCAGATAGCCGCTCTGGCAACAATCACGCTTGGATGGTGCTCTTAATACCCTACTAGCACGGGGCTCGAGTGCCAGTAAGGCGACACTGGTAACGATCACGCTCGAATGGTGCCTTTTAAGTGTCACTGGCACGGAAGCCGGTTGTGGTATAATCATAAAATTAAATGTTCCATTATAGAAAGTTTAAAGAGTTACAGGTTTCCTGTGGCTTTTGAATATAACATCAGTGATCTGATGACAGTTAGATAGGTATTACTTACAAAATATGAGAGACTTTGCAATTCAAATAAAACGGAAGGTGCTCACAAACAAATTTGGAGGATTTGTAGAAGCTTGTAGCTGTGGAATGTCCATGTTCACACCTTGGTGTTGACTTATCACCTCTCTGTTGTATTTGATTTTATGTACTGGGTTTTTAACCAGATTTATTTTGTTTTTAGCCCACACGTTTATTGTGTGTATATGTGTAGGAAAGAGAGAGACAATGTCAGATTGATAGCTTTGGCCTGTTTCAGCTCTCTCTGCTGAGTGCAAATCCTGTGTAGGTCAAGTTTATGTTTTAACCTTTCATTGTTAACCCTTTCGTTACTGTATTTATTTTGAGATGTTCTGTGTTTCTTTCAATTACTTTAAATATAACAAAGAATTTAGTAAAATAACTTAGTTATCATTCAGCTTGTATTAGGAACATAAATTGTGACTAAGGTTTGGTGGAAGATTTTAATTGAAACCTTGTACAACAGAGCCAGAGCCGGTTTCAGCCGGGTCGGTAACGAAAGGGTTAAAGTACCAATAAAGTACCAATCCTGGACAGTGGATTCATGGAATGTGAGTGTGGGCAAATACACCCTGTGGCATCTGTTTCAACTCAGTACATTCTTTCACTGGTTTAAAAGGGAAAAATAACCTCTAAGTAAATGGTGATAGGCTTATGAAATTCTTAAGTACCCAGATATATCGGCTGACCATTCTCACGGTCAGAAAGCTGACAGGGAAATTACAAGGGTACTGTGCAGCTGTTTGCATATAGGCGCAGGAGTGGCTGTGTGGTAAGTAGCTTGCTAACCAACCACATGGTTCCGGGTTCAGTCCCTCTTTGTGGCATCTTGGGCAAGTGTCTTCTGCTATAGCCCCAGGCCGACAAATGCCTTGTGAGTGGATTTGGTAGACGGAAACTGAAAGAAGCCCATCGTATATATGTATATATATATGTATGTATGTATGTGTATATGTTTGTGTGTCTGTGTTTGTCCCTCCAACATCGCTTGACAACCAATGGTGGTGTGTTTACGTCCCCGTTACTTAGCGGTTCGGCAAAAGAGACCGATAGATTAAGTACTAGGCTTACAAAGAATAAGTCCTGGGGTCGATTTGCTCGACTAAAGGTGGTGCTCCAGCATGGCCGCAGTCAAATGACTGAAACAAGTAAAAGAGTAATGAATGATAATTCTCTCTTTCTCTCCCCCCCCACTCTATGGACTCTCCTGTTGAAGACAATATGTGAGCGTTTAGCTTTTGTTGAATGACCTGCACAAATGATTTGTTTACTGTGATCAAATGTCTGCGCTCACTCCCTCCATCAAATTGGCATTACCTGAACAGGTGCACAGTATACCATGTATCAGGTGTCGAAGAGATTGCAGAGCAATGTGAGATGAAGTGTTTTGCTCTATTACATAATGCACCACCCAGTCTACGAATCCACCCAGATTCTCGCAGTTGTGAGTGCTATACCCTAACGACTAGGCCACATGCCCTCATCATCATTTAATCTCTCATTTTCCATGCTTTGGTATAGTTTCTATTGATGGATGCCTTTCCTAATGCCGCCACCCACTTTACAGAGTGTGCTGGGTGCTTTTTTCATGATCACACCTGATTCTGCATATTTGTACATTTTCTGTGTTGGTGTAGTTTAACCCTAGGCTAATCCTGATTTAAAAACTATAATGAAAGGCATTCCAAATGCAGTCATCCAGTTTTTTTAAGGGTTATATAAGATTACATTATCTTATGTACTTCATCATCATCATTTAACGTTTGTTTTCCATGCAGGCATGGGTTGGACGGTTTGATCAGAGCTTGTAAGGCCTGGGGCCTCACCAGGCTCCATTGTGTGTTCTGGCATGGTTTCTACGGCTATAAGCCCTTCCTAATGCCAACCACTACACAGTGTACTGGGTGCTTTTTATGTGGCACCAAAACGAGTGCCTTTTATGTGACACTGGCACTAGTGTCAATTTTGAGTACAACAGCGTGCCAGATACCTTGGTCCTTAGTCATCTTTATAAGGCTCAATGTCTTGGTTTGAAAACAGTAAGATATTATTTGAGGGTGATTTGGCTACTTTTTCTAGCAGGCAAAGTGACCACATAGAGGTTTCCCCAGCTGGTATTGTTGCAATTGTTCTTAAAGCTGGATGTTCACGCTAGTGCTAATTAAATTAGTCAAAATGAAACTTGATCTATCAGCCATTACACTGAGGCAATCAAAGTTATGTGTCTGTTCAGGAGTGCAATACAGTGGGTGTAATAAGCTTTAAACTCCTGATTATGACTTCAAGTTCTCTGCAAGTATTTCATTGTGTTTTTTTACCCATGCCAACATAGAACGGTAAACGATGATGGTAGTGATTTCATTCTACATTACAATTATGTCACTTGGGAATGGGTACTGGGGTTTTCAGAGAGTTCCCTACGATAATTTAGTATTTGCATATACAGGAGAAAAAAAATCATCTCCTTGTTTTATTGCTATAAAAACCCATCAAATTTAGGAAGATTAATATTTTTGTTTCAGATATCTTAATCTCTCAAGCATTATTTCAAATTTATCACTTTCAAATATTCTTGAATTGTAATGTAAATATTTATCGTTTATTTTTTATTTATTTGTCATTGGACTGTGGTTTTGCTGGGGTATTGCCTTGATGGGATTAAACAAGTTGACCCCAGTATTTTTTAAGTTTGGTACTTATTCTATCAGTCTTTTTTGCCAAACCACTAAGTTGCAGGGGATGTAAACAAACCATTACCAGTTATCAAGTGATAGTAGTGGAGGAGACTAACACAGACACACACACACACACACACACACACACACACACACACACATCCATACATTTAAACATATATACACTGGGCTTCCACACAGTTTTCCTCTATCACATCGACTCACAAGGCATTGATCAGTCCGGGGCCATAGTAGAAGGTGCCCAAACAGTGGGTCTGAACCCCAAACCACATGGTTGCAAAGTGAACTTCTTAACCATACAGCCATGTGTGCACCTGTTAGTCAATTCTAATTATATTAACATGCAAATAAGCTTAACACACAGTAGACCCGTTATCCTTCTTAATTACTATTTTGTAAGCAGTTTTCTTTCTGTTATCTTTCTCATTATTTATCTTACTTCAAATTACTAATTTTTATTGCGTGGCTATGTCTTGGAAAATTTAATTAAAATTCCATTGATTTAAAGAAGACAAAAAAAAAACGAATTATTAGGCATTCGTGTTTCTTTTTCAAGTTTAAATTGTCTTTTTATTGTTAGGGTTTATTATTTCTTGTTGTCTCCCCAAAATTAGATGTTGCTTATATTCCCAGTTGTATTCAGAAAAAGAGCCGTTAATGTAAACGATTTCACTGCAAAAGTTTTCGATGTAAACGAGTTTTAGATAAAGCACCAGTTTGAGATAGATAAGAGAAATTGGCCCCACTGATGGAACACGATTGAATTTTCTATGTCAGCTTGGTCCGATACATTTGTTATATTGTATTGAATGTTGCCAAACCAGCCCATTTAATTTCCCTCCGATCAAGTTACGAATCAATAGAGCTTCTATGTGGCAACTTGTCCTCTTCAGTCTAACAGCTGAATTTCTATCATGCGTTTTTTCTACTCTCAGAAGACCTTAAGAGAGCTATGCTCTTGAGAGATCACTATGGTTTATACCAATTTGTTAGATATCACACTTCTTTGTCAGCCTGTGGGAGAGAAAAAGAAATGAAACAAAATCAATATGATCATTGATAGAACGAGCAATATGTTTTAATTTATTACCCTTTAGCATTTATGCTGGCCAAAATATTCTATCTGTTTCATGCTCAAACTGGTCAGATCTGGTCCCTCATACCTACCTTACAATGTCATGCTAAAAAAAAAACAAAAAAAAACTATCTCATCAAAATCTTGAAGCTATGGGATAATGCATGATTAATTCAAAACAAAGCGAATAAATATACATTGCATTTGGCAGAGTAATCTGAATGCTAAAGGGTTAAGGAAAATGCCGTTGCCAGCCTTGCCTGGCCCTCGTGCCAGTGGAACATAAAAAGCACCATCCGACCGTGGCCGTTTGCCAGCCCTGTCTGGCCCCTGTGCCGGTGGCACGTAAAAAGCACCCACTACACTCACAGGGTGGTTGGCGTTAGGAAGGGCATCCAGCCATAGAAACATTGCCAGATCAGACTGGGCCTGGTGCAGCCTTCTGGCTTCCCAGACCCCAGTTGAACCGTCCAACCCATGCTAGCATGGAAAGCGGACGCTAAATAATGATGATGATGATGATCTTTTATCTTTTATTGTTTCAGTCATTTGACTGTGGCCATGCTGGGGTACTGCCTTGAATGGTTGGTTTTAGTTGAACAAATTCACCCTAGGACTTATTTTTAAAGCCTGGTACTTATTCTATCTGTCTCTCTTTGCTGAACCGCTAGGTTACGGAGATATAAACACACTAACATTGGTTGTTGAGCAGTGGTGGGGCACAAACACTGACACAAAGATACACACACATAGAGAAATACACACACACACACACACACACACACACAATAGGCTTTTTCAGTTTCTGTTTACCAAATCCACTCTCAAAGCTTTGCCTGACCTGAGATTAGCAGAACACACTTACCCAAGGTGCCATGCAGGGGGACTGAACCTAAAACCATGCGGTTGGTAATCGGGAAGCAAGCTTCTTACCACACAGACACGTCTGCGCCTGTAGCAGAATAATTTGAATTCATGGTTTCTATATATGAAATTTTACATAAGAAAGATAGAAAAGTTATATAAATAAAATTACATATTTATAAATATATTAGGAGGAATGGAAGTCTATTTCAGAAGGCATAGTTTACCCTATAGGCCAGTGTTTCTCAGCCTTTTTACCCTTGCGTAACCCTTAAAATAAAATATGTGTCTCAAGGAACCCCTGCACAAAAAAATTATATGCCATTTCTTTCTCATATTTTTTTCATTGTAGTTCATGTGATAAATATCATATGCATGCATACATCCATCCATACATATGTATATACATACATACATATGGTTGTTATATTTTTTGATAACATAATGGGTTAAAATAGGATGATGTCTATATTACAGTAACCAATAATGTGTTGTGCATGTATAATAATATTACTCTCATGAAATTAGCATTAACTTATTTCACTTTTTTGGAGAACCCCTGGGAACCTTTTGTGGAACCCTAGGGTTCTGGGGAACCGCGGTTGAGAAATGCTGCTATAGTCAACTGGCTGGATCCAGCCAGTTTGCAAAATAAAGCAAGTAGAATATTTGGGCTGCATATGGCCAGTTTAGATACTAAAGGGTTAATTGGATCTGAATTAAAACTTTCCATCTAAATTTTATTTCAATTTCTGTTTTAAACAACAAATTAATAATGATTTCAAATTTTGGTGCAAGATCGTCAGTTTGGGGTGAGAGGTAAGTTGATTACGTTGACCAGTAATTAGGAGGGAGGGGGAAAGTTGATTACATTGACCCCAGTGCTCAACTGGTACTTATTTTATTGACACCAGAAGGACGAAAGGCAAAGCTGACCTTGGTGGAATTTGAACTTGGAATGTAAAGACGGATAAAATGCCGCTGTGTATTTTGCCTGGCATGATAATGATTCTGCCAGCTTGCCACCATAAACAACAGAGTAATACTCCTTTCTATTAACGGCACAAGGCCTGAAATTTTGCGGGAGGGGACTAATCAATTACATCAACACCAGTGTTTCACTGGTACTTAATTTATCAACCCTGAAAGGATGACAGGCAAAGTTGACCTTGGCAGAATTTGAACTCAGAATGTAAAGAAGGATGGAATATGTTAAGCATTTTGCTTGGCATGCTAACGATTCTGCCAGCTTGCCGCCTTACACAGCAGATTAATAATGATATGGACAAAGTTATTTTACTAAATTCTTCAGGTACACGTATGGCTGTGTGGCTAAAAAGCTTGCTTTGCAACCTTATTGTGTTAGGTCAGTTCCACCATGCAGTACCTTGGGCCAGTGTCTGTTACTATAGCCTAAGGCTGACCACACTCATGTGAGTGAATATGGTGGACAGAAATTGTGGGAGCCCACTGTGTGTGTGTGTATATATATATATGTATATATATATATATATGTATATATATATATATATATATATATATATATATATGTATGTATGTGTATATATATATATATATATATATATATATATATATATATAAAAGTGCATGTGTGTTTGTGTTTGTCTCCCACCCCTTCACCACTTTACAATTGGTGTTGGTTTGTTTACGTCCCTGTAACTTAGCGTTTTGGCAAAAGACCGATAGAATAAGTACCAGGCTTAAAAACTAATAAGTCCTAGGGTTGAGTCATTTGACTAAACTCTTCAAGGCAGTGCTCCAGCATGGCTGCAGTCTCGTGACAAACAAGTAAAAAGGAAACAAAGATTTTTTTTTTAAATAACATTATATTTTATTTTAAGATTTAAATAAAAAGAAACAACAAAGAATAAAGATAAGAAAGGAAGAGAAAGAAAAGGAAAGAAAAAGGTGTTGGTAGTAGGGGTTAAAGCAGTGAAAGATGGAGGGGTTGGGCGATGGGCCACATATCTCGGAACAGATGGTGTGTTCAGGCATGCTCTGCAGTAATGACGATTATGGTGATGCTGCGGAGAATGATCAGCAATACTCATTGCAGTAGCCACTCCATCTCATGGGGCTCATTTGTCTTGACAGGCCACTTTCATCTTCTGCTACAAGATCCAGTCCATTGTTGTGTGTGTCTTGTGGGCCTCAATGACCCTGAGAGCTATGCCAGCAGAGCACAAGCTCCTGGTGGAGGCTCTTAAGCTGGATAGGTCAAAGGATAGAGGACAGAGTTATATGGACCACCTCTTCCCAGCAGTATAAACAGGTCTGCATAGGGCCAACACCCCTATCTAGAAAAAAAGGAAAAAGTTTAGGAGAGAAAGGCCTTCATACTGGAGCAGTGGCCCTGATTGCCCAGAGTTGAGGATAATGGAGAAAAGTCTTCAATGGCCAGTGCTTTTTAAGGAGTGAATGGCTTAAGTAAGGACGACATTATCTACAAGTTGTTTTGGTTTTGTTTAAACCTTTAGCATTAAAAACTGTCATGTTTTTATCCGGCCCACATGTGTTTTATGTTCTAACCAGCCAGATCCAGCCTATCACACCTACCTTTCAATGCCATTCTAAAAACAAAGCAATCATATCAAAATATCAAAGCTATGAGATAATACTAAGGATATAAACATACATACATACATATATAAAGAGAGAGAGGATAGATAGATAGATAGATAGTTAGATAGATAGATATAAAATTATATAAAATTATAATCGTACTCCTGTCCGATTAATAAATTCATAATTCGTTTCGAAGAATTTCTGATAATATTCCAGAGTATTGATGAATTCTTTGCCCTGAAACCACCTCAGTTCTGGGAAGAGTGTATTTTCAAATTAAAGGAAAGATGGAGAACTCTTTACATGAACACCACCCTGTACATAACTCCATGTCCCCCTACATGACCTTGCTTTTTGAGCCAAAAAATTAACTAACTAACTAACATGATTAATTAAAAACGATGTGAATGAAAGAGCATTACATTTGACAGAATGTCTGAATGCTAAAGGGTTATACCGACTGTATCTGGCCCAAATATTATACCTGTCTTATGTTCAAACCTGCTAGATCCAGCCTCTCACACCTACTCAACATTTGTTCCTCTGAACGTAAATCGTCACATCATTGAAATCTCAAAGCTGTGAGATAAGGCAAGATTAATTCAAAACAATGTAAATGAATAAGCATTATATTTGACAGTCAAATCTGAATGTCAAAGGGTTAAGGGAGTTTGTCTGCTATTTCTAACATATCAAGTCTCTGCAAAGAGGCCACCTTTTCGCTTGGTCACTCTATGTTGGTATTTCTCTTTTCTGATGTTGTTTGTCTCTTTTTTCTTTATAATCCTATTTCTTTACTACCCTCAAGGGGCTAAACACAGAGGGGACAAACAAGGACAGACAAATGGATTAAGTCGATTATATCGACCCCAGTGCGTAACTGGTACTTATTTAATTGACCCCGAAAGGATGAAAGGCAAAGTCGACCTCAGCGGAATTTGAACTCAGAACGTAGCGGCAGACGAAATACCTATTTCTTTACTACCCACAAGGGGCTAAACATAGAGGGGACAAACAAGGACAGACAAATGGATTAAGTCGATTATATCGACCCCAGTGTGTAACTGGTACTTATTTAATCGACCCCGAAAGGATGAAAGGCAAAGTCGACCTCGGTGGAATTTGAACTCAGAACGTAGCGGCAGACAAAATACCGCTAAGCATTTCGCTCGGCGTGCTAACGTTTCTTATTTCTTTATTGTCAAACAAGGGGCTAAACACAGAAGGGACAAATAAGGACAGACAAACGGATTAAGTTGATTATATCGACCCCAGTGCGTAACTGGTACTTATTTAATCGACCCCAAAAGGATGAAAGGCAAAGTCCACCTCGGTGGAATTTTAACTCAGAACGTAGCGGCAGACAAAATACTGCTAAGCATTTCGCCCGGCGTGCTAACGTTTCTGCCAGCTCGCCGCCTTCAATCCAATATCTTTGGCTGGTTGTATAAGCTTCATCATTGTTTAACGTCTGTTCTCCATGCTAGCATGGGTTGGACCATGTTATACATTAAGAAAAATGTAGTGAATTATCCAACATATATTGTTGAGTCGGAATTAGTATATTTTATACAATAGTGTGTATGTTTCATATTTTCGAATGCTTATATTTTGCTAAGAACAGTATTTCTCTTTCAGTAATTTTTAAAAGATACGTTCCAATCTTTCCTGTTCTGTTTTATTTGGTTGTTTTTCATTTGGATAATCCATCTTGTGCTATCAATTTATCTCGAGATTAATAAATTAGATTGGATTGAAACTCAAGCATGCATGTTTCACTAGTCATCAGAACGAGGCAGATAACATGAAAGAGAGGCGGCGAGCTGGCAGAAACGTTAGCATGCTGGGCGAAATGCGTAGCCGTATTTCGTCTGCCATTACGTTCTGAGTTCAAATTCCGCCGAGGTCAACTTTGCCTTTCATCCTTTCGGGGTCGATAAATAAAGTACCAGTTTCGCACTGGGATCGATATAATCGACTTAATCCATTTGTCTGTCCTTGTTTGTCTTCTCTGTGTTTAGCCCCTTGTGGGTAGTAAAGAAATAGATAACATGAAAGAGAGGGGGAGAAAGAAGAGGGAAAGAGGGAGACAGAAAAGGAATAAGTGAACTGCAGTGGTTTGTGATTGGCTTTTAATCACTTCACTGAGAAGAGATCTGTTTGACATAATATGGAGATTGAGGAAGCTGGTTTCTGTAAATTTTAAGGTTGATGATGTCCTAGTAGTTGGAGTTTCATGTAGACATTCCCACACATTATAGAAATGTGGTTCTGAAAATCTTATTTTTTGTTGGCGACCTTTGGTGTGGAGGTCAATGAGAAAATACATTTTGTGTTATGGAATTCCACGTTACAAAAGATTTTTAAGAGCACAATGCTTCTTGTAACACACAGTAAGGACATCTTTATTAACCCTTTCGTTACTGTATTTATTTTGAGATGCTCTGTGTTTCTTTCAATTACTTTAAATATAACAAAGAATTTAGTAAAATAACTTAGCTTTCATTCAGCTAGTGTTAGGAACATAAATTGTGACTAAGGTTTGGTGGAAGATTTCAATTCAAAACTTATGGAAACAAGACATTTGTACTCAGAGCCAGAGCCGGTTTCAGCCGGGTTAGTAATGAAAGGGTTAAAGGGGTAAATTTTGGGTTACTGTCAACTGGACAGGGGTAAAAAATGTCACCCTAAAATTCATATTTGTAAGTACTGTTAATTTCCATAAGCAATGTGAAATATTTTTTGGGAAAGAGAGAAAACAAGAAAGAGGGAGTGAAAGTGAATGAGAGAGAGAGGGAAACTCAAGCATAAGTTAGAAGTTGATAACATTGACTTAACCCTTTAGTATTTAAACCGGCCATATCCGGCCAAAATATTTAATCTGTTTTATGTTCAAACTGACCAGATCCAGGCTTTCACACCTACCCTACAATGTTATTCTACATTAGGTAATTACACCATCGAGATCTTGAAGATATGAGATAATGCATGATTAATTCAAATCAATGGGAATCAATAAGCATTATGTTTGGTTGAATAATCTGAACACTAAAGGGTTAAGCACTTAACTGGTCCTTATTTTATCACTGATGATAGAAGGATGGAAGGTGAGGTCAACCTCAATGGGATTTTAATGTGAAAGGGCATATCTAAATACCACAAGGTATTTGTTTTTTTTCTCTCTACCATTCCACTATCTTATGTTTTTTTTGGCACAAAACAACCACAAATTTGTAGAGGATGTGTGTTGTTGACTGGTATTTACCACTCTACTATTTCTGTCAACACAATACTGTGGGCTATATAGTATTTGTTAGAAGCAGCTTATATTTCTTCTTCTTTTCTTCTTACACCATTCACCCGGGGTGGGTTGAGCTGGCTTCATTCATCCTCAATGCTGCATCTCTCACAAACGCCCAACCAGGCCTGGCGATTTGAGTCTAACGACCGCGTGATCTCCAATCACTCCTTATTCCAGCGGCAAACGCCGTAGATATGGGGGCCTAGGTTGGGTTCCAGATCAGCCTTGACTGTCATCAGCCAGGTTTTTTGTTGTCCAAAGCTTATATTTGGTGCTAGACTGTAAGGTTTACCATTGGCTTGTGTTTTCATGAAATCTGTCCTTCATATTTGTTGGAAAATATTGTAGATGGATTATTGCAGGGGCTCTCAACCATTTTTTTACCCATGGATCCCTTTGATTACTATTTTATTCTGGAGCCCTGCCCCACACCCCATAGCCATTATTTGATGTTTAAAAACTAGTTTTACAGAAACTTCTTTCAAAATTACTATTTTGTTTTTCCACATATTAACTTGTGTATGTTGAACTATGTTAAACGCTAGAGAAAGAAACCTAGCTGCTTCTTGCAGACATCGAAAGCAAAATTTTTTTCAGGGGGCCTTTAAAATACTATTGTGGACAATTTACTATTTTGTTGCATGGATCCCCAAAATCTTATATGGAGCCTTGTTGAGAACCACTGAATTATGGCAATAGTGAATCACTAACTAGAAGGTACTATTACATTAGTGTCTCATTTAACTGAACTGCAAACAGTTTTTTCTTCTAATTTGTGGTTGAGTATCTCTCTCCTCTCTCTCCCCCCGGTATGTGTTTATATATTATTCTTTCTTGTTCCTCCTTCATTATCAAAGATGACTTAGGCTCAGTATTGACTTTTATGTCTGATCTAACAGTTCTGAATCCTCTCCCACCCACATGTGGGGCTTGTATGGGAAGGTGTGGTACTTGGGGTACTAGTACCTCCAGCTTTGTGAAATGTGCACTTTTCCTTATCTTTAGAAAGCAGCGGAAATATAACAAAAGCTGTTACTCAGAGTTTCGCGTTTCCGATGATAAACAGGAACGTGAGACTCTTGAGTAACAACTTTTGTTATATTTCTACTGCTTTTAAATAAAGTATATATCATCATCATCGTTTAGCATCTGCTTTCCATGCTGGCATGGGTTGGACGGTTCAACTGGGGTCTGGGAAGCCAGAAGGCTGCACCAGGCCCAGTCTGATCTGGCAATGTTTCTACAGCTGGATGCCCTTCCTAACGCCAACCACTCCATGAGTGTAGTGGGTGCTTTTTATGTGCCAGACCAGGCTGGCAAACGGCCACGATCGGATGGTGCTTTTTACGTGCCACCGGCACGGGGGCCAGGCGAGGCTGGCAACGGCCACGAACGGATGGTGCTTTTTACGTGCCACTGGCACTGGTATCACAGCTGCAATTTCCATTGATGTTGATAGATTTCGATTCTCACTTGCCTCAACAGGTCTTCACAAGTAGAGTTTTGTGTCCCAAGAAGGAAAGGTATGCATAAGTGGACTGGCGGCGAAAGGCGGCGAGCTGGCAGAAAGGCGGCGAGCTGGCAGAAAGGCGGCGAGCTGGCAGATAAGGCGGCGAGCTGGCAGAAACGTTAGCACGTCGGGCGAAATGCGTAGCCGTATTTCGTCTGCCGTTACGTCCTGAGTTCAAATTCCGCCGAGGTCGACTTTGCCTTTCATCCTTTCGGGGTCGATTAAATAAGTACCAGTTACCTACTGGGGTCGATGTAATCGACTTAATCCGTTTGTCTGTCCTTGTTTGTCCCCTCTGTGTTTAGCCCCTTGTGGGTAGTAAAGAAATATATATATATATATATATATATATAGAAACCATTCTTAATCCAAACAAGAAGAAATGAGGTTGAAAATGCACATAGAATATATGAGGATTAATTTATATTTTAAAAAAACACACACACACACACACACACACACACACACACACACACACTCTTTGCTGGTTTCACACTTGATTTTCAAAAGTCCATGTTATGTGGAGCTGCATTGCAAGTTGTCTTTTTCTGGCTGTTGTAAAAAATTGTTTGTTTTTATAGAAAGAATGTTAATTGGCTTCTGTTATAGGAGTAAAAAATCTTTCATTTTCATCAGTAACTAAGTTTCCTCATTTACCTCAAGTCATGGAGTGGGGGGCGTGGTGTTTGCGAGTGCTGCCACTATTCACAGCGCACAAATATTATTCTCCCTGTCTCGATGTGTGTGTGTGTGTGTATGTGGTAATGACTTTAGTGTAAAATTCCAATAAATGATATAACATCAAAAAAGGGGAGCAAGAAGACACGGGGGTATCCAGTCTCTTTTATTGATGAAAAAAATTGGGTCAGTCATAAACTGTTACATATCACATCATCTTCTACTCTTTTAAGTTCTTGGTGATCACTCTCTCAACTACTGTCTTCTGATGATGGCTTCAGTCTGGTAACACACATCCTTTTGTTTTCATTAAATTATTTGTTAATGTTATTCGGTTCAAATTCATCATCACCATCGTTTTAACATCCACTTCTCCGTGCTTGCATGGGTTGGAGGGAGTTGTGTTGAAGCAGATTTTCTATGGCTGGATGCCCTTCCCGTTGCCGACCCTCACCTGTTTCCAAGTAAGGTAATGCTCCCCGCTGGCCTGATGTATTTTCATGTAAAACTGGAAGCAAAGGGCACTGCCTGTACGACGGTGACAGTTGTTTACAACAGCCACAGTCTCAAGACAAGGAGACACCTATTTCTTTACTACCCACAAGGGGCTGAACACAGAGAGGACAAACAAGGACAGACAAACGGATTAAGTCGATTATATCGACCCCAGTGCATAACTGGTATTTATTTAATCAACCATGAAAGGGTGAAAGGCAAAGTCCACCTCGGCGGAATTTGAACTCAGAACGTAGCGGCAGACGAAATACCTATTTCTTTACTACCCACAAGGGGTTAAACAAGGACAGACAAACGGATAAAGTCGATTATATCAACTCCAGAACGTAGTGGCAGACGAAATACCGCTAAGCATTTCGGCGTGCTAACATTACCAACTCTCTCCCTCACACACACACACACACACACACAGAGGACAGGCTTCTTTCAATTTCCATCTGCCAAATCAGCTCATATAGTTTTGGTCAACCATGGCTAAGAAGAAGACACTTGCGCAAGGTTCCACACAGTGGGGTTGAACCCAGAACCCAGAACCCAGTGGTTGCAGTTGTTTTATTTCTCGCATTAGCCAGTTCTCTTTCCGTTTTCTTCTTACTCTCTATTATTTCTCTCTCTCATGCTTATGTGCATCCATGCAAACAAATTCACATGTCTAATTTTATAATAAAGGATGGCAATATCTATCTCGCTAGTCTCTTTCTTCATCTCTCTACCTCTCGCTTATTAGCTCTTTACTCTCTTTGCTTGTTTCAGTCATTTGACTGTGGCCATGCTGGAGCACCGCCTTTAGTCGAGCAAATCGACCCCAGGACTTTGTAAGCCTAGTACTTATTCTATCGGTCTCTTTTGCCAAACCGCTAATGTATGGGGACGTAAACACACCAGCACCGGTTGTCAAGTGATGTTGGGGGGAACAAACACACACACACACATATATATACATATATACAACGGGCTTCTTTCAGTTTCCGTTTACCAAATCCACTCACAAGGCTTTGGTCGGTCCGAGGCTATAGTAGGGGACACTTGCCCAAGGTGCCACGCAGTGGGACTGAACCCGGAACTATGTGGTTGGCAAGCAAGCTACTTACCACACAGCCACTCCTGTGCCTTTCCTATGGTGGTTAGCATCTACAAGGCGGCAAGCTGGCAGAAACGTTAGCACGCTGGGCGAAATGTTTAGCGGTATTTCGTCTGCCGTTACATTTCTGAGTTCAAATTCCACCAAGGTCGACTTTGCCTTTCATCCTTTCGGGGTTGATAAATTAAGTACCAGTTATGCACTGGGGTCGATGTAATCGACTTAATCCGTCTGTCTGTCCTTGTTTGTCCTCTCTGTGTTTAGCCCCTTGTGGGTAGTAAAGAAATAGAGTAGCATCTACAAAATTATATTCTCTTCTAGTAGTAGTACATCAACAGGCACACAGAACACATAAAATTATATATATGGGTGCTTTCAAGCCCTCCTCCTTGTTCTGTATTGTCACAAGACAACAGTATAATGAATTACTGCTAAGGTGGTTAGCACTAATCAAATGATACTAAGTTAGTTGAAACCACTAATTTAAGACAAGGTTAAACAAACAGCCTCACTGCGGTGCTTATAATGTTGATGTTTTACTTCCTTTGTCTCGTTTCTCTGGTACAGCAGATCTTAGCTTTATTGATCTTTATATATATATTTCTTTATTGCCCACAAGGGGCTAAACATTGAGGGGACAAACAAGGACAGACAGAGGGATGATTAAATTGATTACATCGACCCCAGTGCGTTACTGGTATTTAATTTATCGACCCTGAAAGGATGAAAGGCAAAGTTGACCTCGGCGGAATTTGAACTCGCAACGTAAGGAGTTGGCATGGTTTCCTGCTGTTTTGCACACCTTGGGCAAATGTCTGCTACTGTAACCCCCAGATTGACCAAAGTCTTGTGTGTGGATTTTGTTGACAGAAACTTGAAAGGGCCTCATCGTGTGTGTGTGTGTGTGTGTGTGTGCACATGCCTTTGTTCTGACATTATGTGATGTTTGTACCAGGGCTTTGGAGTCAGAAACTATTAAGGGGTAGCTGGAGTTGGAGTCGGTAAAATTATATCGACTCTGACTCAGAATATTTTTATTATTAATATAAACCAGTTATAACATATAGCTCTACTCAGAGTACAAGTGTATATATATATGCTTTGAGATATGTAGACCATACTAATTTAATTACATAAAGAGGAGTCAGTCAGTCAGAGGTGCCAATAGTAGAGGGGTCAGAGTTGAAGTTTTTTGCTTTGATTACACAGTCCTGGTTTGTACGGCGGCAAGCTGGCAGAATTGTTAGCACGTTGGATGAAATGCTTGGCGGTATTTCACCTGCCGTTACATTCTGAGTTCAAATTTCGCCAAGGTCGACTTTGCCTTCCATCCTTTTGGGGTCGATTAAATAAGTACCAGTTACACACTGGGGTCGATATAATCGACTTAATCCGTTTGTCTGTCCTTGTTTGTCCTCTCTGTGTTTAGCCCCTTGTGGGTAGTAGAGAAATATGTATTTTGCCTGTCGTCACATTCTGAGTTCAAATTCCACCGAGGTCAACTTTACTTTTCATCCTTTCAGGGTCGATAAATTATGTATCAGTTGAGTACTGAGATCGATCTAATCGACTATTCCCCTCCCCTCAATTTTAGGCCTCATGCCTATAGCAGAAAGGACTATGTGATGTTTGTAAACATGCATTACTATCATACAAACGATGTATCATTTCCAGTCTTCCATGAAGAAAGCAACAAAAAGAACATGTCTGGCTCTGGGAAATATTACCTTGCTTGGAAATAAGTGAGGGTTGGTGACAGGAAAGGCATTCAGCCATATAAATTCTGTCCGACCCGTGCAAGGATAGAAAAGTGGATATTAAATGGTGTGGATGATGATGATAGTCTCCTCATTGCTTTTACGTCTGTTTTTTTTTCTGTGTGGGCATGGGTTGGGTGAGACTTATTGAAGCATATTTTATGACTGATCCCCTTCTTGTTCTTGGCCCTTGTATCTTAGCGGTTCGGCAAAAGAGACCGATAGAATAAGTACTAGGCTTCCAAAGAATAAGTCTTGGGGTCGATTTGCTCGACTAAAGGCGGTGCTCCAGCATGGCCGCAGTCAAATGACTGAAACAAGTAAAAAGAGTAAAATGAGAGTAAAGAGCATAAAAGATGCACGGGTGTATTAAATACACCAAAAGGTTTTTAGTTCATTATGGGACCCGTAATGATATTTTTTGAGACTTTTTTTTTTTTCATAAAAATAAAAAAAAATTGCATCTTATATGCTATCAAACACAGTAAAACCACATGTTTGTTTAATGAACTTTGTCAACACAGATACAGATTAATTAAGGAACAATAACTGTTGCAATTAATAAGCCCTTGGTTATTTGTTTAGAGGAGTAACTTCCCATGTTTTAAATGTACCTCCCCCTCTCTATTTCCAGTTTTGATGTGTTAATAATGATTGTGTAAACGTTCTTTAAAATACATTTTCTCATAGTATTCATCTTAGAATTTACTCGGATCTTTTCGGTTTGAACGGCATTTTCTTCTAGCGGTGTCATATGAAATTGTCACCCATAATTATGACCCTAGTATCGATCTATTGCATTTCAATCTGTTTTAGGGTTAGGGGTGGGGGGAAGGGTATCTTTTTTTCTTCACAAATGTAAATAAACCCAATCTGTTTCTTAAACGAGGGACATATTCATACGGCACAGAATGTTTTTTTTACCTCAATGGACGTCACTGATTGGTTGAAATTGAAGAAAAAACAACAACAAATATCTTACAAACTATAGAATTTTCTCAATAAAGCCAAGAGAAAAAGATGTTTTATAAACACATTCTACCAGTATACGAAGTTTAAAATTTTTTAGTTACCTAGAAATTATGTTAAAAACTGCTGTTCAAACCGAAAAGATCCATTTATTCTTTCCCAGTGTCTTAATTCTTTCTTTTTTTCTTTCTTTCTTCTGTTTGAAATAGCTTCTGACCTTCTCATTGATCTGCATGTTCACTTACTCCGACGTATTGGTAAGAAGGTAAACACAGAAAAATGGCAACGCAGCATAGTAAAGGTATGTGCTTAATTTTATATTTTGAGTAATTATAGAAAATTGAGAGCAGGCGTTGGAGTGGCTGTGTGGTAAGTAGCTTGCTTACCAACCACATGGTTCCGGGTTCAGTCCCGCTACGTGGCACCTTGGTGGGCAAGTGTCTTCTACTGTAGCCTCGGGCCGACCAAAGCCTTGTGAGTGGATTTGGTAGACGGAAACTGAAAGAAGCCTGTCGTATATATGTATGTGTGTGTATGTTTGTGTGTCTGTGTTTGTCCCCCAACATCGCTTGACAACCAATGCTGGTGTGTTTACATTCCTGTAACTTAACGGTTCGACAAAAGAGACCGATAGAATAAGTACTAGGCTTACAAAGAATGAGTCCTGGGGTCGATTTGCTCGACTAAAGGCGGTGCTCCAGCATGGCCACAGTCAAATGACTGAAACAAGTAAAAGAGTTATCTTTTCTGCTTGTATAATTGACTTGTCAGATAAATTCGTTTTCTTCCTACTTGGCACTATGACAATGAAGTGCCAACAAGGAAAAAAAAACGAATTTATCTGATGCAGGAGGAAAGAGTGAGAGAAAGTTGTGGTGAAAGAGTTAGCAGAAGTTCACCATTACCTTCTGCCACAGCCGCGTGGAGCTTAGATGTTTCGCTCATAAACACACACATCGCCTGGTCTGAGATTTGAACCTGCGATCCCTCGACCGCGAGTCCGCTGCTTTAACCACTAGGCCATGTGCCTCCACGCCACTGAATTTAGGATGTTTATATTACCTATGTGGTATTCTATATTTTTCAGCTAGGCGCAGGAGTGGCTGTGTGGTAAGTAGCTTGCTAACCAACCACATGGTTCCGGGTACAGTCCCACTGCGTGGCATCTTGGGCAAGTGTCTTCTGCTATAGCCCCGGGTCGACCATTGCCTTCTGAGTGGATTTGGTAGACGGAAACTGAAAGAAGCCTGTCGTATATATGTATATATATATGTGTGTGTGTGTGTTTGTGTGTCTGTGTTTGTCCCCCTAGCATTGCTTGACAACCGATGCTGGTGTGTTTACGTCCCCGTTACTTAGCGGTTCGGCAAAAGAGACCGATAGAATAAGTACTGGGCTTACAAAGAATAAGCCCCGGGGTCGAATTGCTCGACTAAATGTGGTGCTCCAGCATGGCCGCAGTCAAATGACTGAAACAAGTAAAAGAGTAAATGAGTAAGAGTGTAGTTGGTTCTCAAGTGGGGTGGTACAAACCTAGCAATATGTGTTTTATAGTGAAAACAATATTTCCAATCAAATGGCAATTACTGGATGATTTCTGTTTGAGTCTAACTGTTTTAAGCCATTGTGGAAACGCAACCTATGTTGCAAATAGGCATACGAATATTGTATAAATTTTATTATTGAAAAATTTATTAAATTTTGCACATACGAGCATATCGTCCTGCAGACACAATAAAATGTGCTAGCAGGTGCTTCCCCATCCGGGACCTAAATGAAACGCAGTCCAGTTTTGTGCTATTACTTTCTTTCTTTCTTTTTATTTTGTTTTCTACCCACCACATTCATTCTTTCATCTCTCTCACTCTGTTGCTCATTATTTTCTTCTGGTCACTCACTCCGTCGTGTTTGCTTTGAAAGAGCAAAGATAGCATAGAGAAGAGAAGATACTTTAGTGTTTCTAGGGGCAGGGCAGTCTGCATGGCACTTTGGGAAAGTGTCTTCTGCTATAGCCTCGGGCCGACCAAAGCCTTGTGAGTGGATTTGGTAGACGGAAACTGAAAGAAGCCTGTCGTATATATGTATATATATATGTGTGTGTTTGTCCCCCCAACATCGCTTGCCAACCAATGCTGGTGTGTTTACGTCCCCGTAACTTAGCGGTTCGGCAAAAGAGCCTGATAGAATAAGTACTAGGCTTCCAAAAAATAAGTCCTGGGGTCGATTTGCTCGACTAAAGGCGGTAAAAGAGAAAGAGAGAGTATCATCATCAGAAATACTGCCCTTCAGGTGGTTTTTTTGCTAGTTATTACAATTCAAGTGGTAGATTGGCAGAATTGGACAATATACCTTATGGTATTTCTCCCAGCCCTTTCTGTTCACAGTTTAGATCCTTCGATGGGTAACCTGGCAGGATTTGAGCTCAGATCTGCTGCTAAGCAATCAATTTTAGCCATTCTTATACACTTTCACAGTCTTGTAACAATGTTCAAAATCACTTATGTATCATGTAGTATTTATATTTTTAATCATTATTAAAAAAAAATTTTTTATTTGTTACAGTTTTGCCATTACTTTGATAATGCTGATGCATGGGAAATTGAACAAAATGGTTATGAAAATGTCAAAGTCAGCACCAAATTAAAAATCTTAAAGGTATGTTTTTTGACTCCCATTTTAGAACATTACATATGCACCATCTCTACTATAATGACCACTGCTCCTCCAAACTGGTAGGCTTCAAGCAGTCTCTACTCAGGTACTTCTGTCTTTTTCTCTTCTCCTCTCATCACCTCTGTTGTGTTGAACACTCTTGGTCCCCCACTAACCAATATTCCTGATCCTTTTTTCCTAGAATCTGTGCCCCCTCGCATTCCTGCTTTGCTCAAGATGTTTTCTGTATCATCAGCTTAAAAAATTTTATATCAGAATGCTCACAACACCAGACGCACTTGTCTCAGAAGGCCTGCGGAAACCATGGGGCCAGACGACTTTCTCTACACTAAACAAATACAATAAATAAAAAAAATATCCTCTGGAACTTAGTTAAGTTAAGTTAATTTTTTGGCTCAAAAAGCAAAAAGCACGGCCATGTAGGGGGACGTGGAGTTATGTACAGGGAGGGTGTTCATGCAATGAGTTCAGGCCATTTCTGGCCAAGAGAGACTTTGAACTGAACGGTCGTCGGCATCTTCACTATCTCGTCTGGCAGCTTATTCCACGGATCTGCAACCCGGACGGAGAAAGCCCCTCTCCTTCGATTGAGATGAAATTGTCGCAGATAGAGCTTTTCGGAGTGACCCCGCAGCCGACGCTCTGGAGCAAGAGTGAAGAACAGCTCTTTCGAGAGGTTACACTTTCCGCTTATGATGTTGTGAGCAAGAATGAGATCACCACGGCGTCGTTTTTCTAGAGAATAAAGGTCGAGCGTCTTCAGCCTTTCTTCATAAGACAAATGCTTGAGACCAAGAACGCCAATATACTAAATGTTTCAGATAAGTTCCTAATAAGATAATGTTTTAATCCTTTAGCATTCAGATTTCTCTGTTAAATGTAATGCTTATTTATTCATGAATTAATCATGCATTATTTCATAGCTTTGAGGTTTCTATGACGTGATTGTTTATGTTTATTTTTAAAATGACAATGTAGGGTAGGTGTGAGAGGCTGGATCTGGCCAATTTGAACATAAAACAGGTAGAATATTTAGGCTATGACTGGTTTAAGTGTGAAAAGGTTAAAGTTATTTATTTCCATTCTTAAGAGATGGGGAAAAAAGATATTTATATCTACATTTAAGTTTTTTTTATATATTTTAAAAATAGGATTAATAATCCAAAAAAAAAAAACGACCATCTTACTAATTACAGAATTTTTTGTGCACAAGACAAAAATATGAAATGTAATTTTAACCTTTTTTGATGCGAAACTGGGTATTTTCTAGTTTAAAGTGTTTGTATCTTAAGACTTTCCATCATGATTTTATTTAAAAGTCTCTTCTACATTTCAAACAATAGATTTTCCGATTGCATGCAAATGGTTGCAGGCAGTTTTCTGGCTAACTTTTGCCAGTTCTCAAGTTGTTTCTTGATGACAGATGAGCGTCCACTACACTCACGATTTTCAAGGCTCAGGCCTCCACTGTGAAATCATTTAAACCCTTTTCGAGATGACCACTTGCTGGTCATTTCCTCACCAAACATTTCATTGATATTGCAAGCAATTTCAGCTGCTTTACATCCTTTTATGAAGTTGAATAGCAAAATTGCTCGAATATCGTGCTTTGACAGTTCTATTTCAGATGATTGTAACAATGGCGAAAAAAATATCAATGTTAATTTATTGATGCATTTGGGTACATCTATGTCCATATTATCAGACAATTGCAAAAAAAAAAAATTTTTTTAAATTCAAAACTCTGCAAAAATTTGGTACAAGTTCTTCACGGTTCAAAATGTTGCTTACTTTTTATTCAACCTGATATGATCACAAAAGACTTAAATGAACAATAGATATGATCAGCGGTATATTTTTCATCAGTTTTGCATAAAGTTTTATGAATAATGATTTTTTATTTACCTCTTTATATATATATATATGTATATATCTATATATACACATACACATTATATATATATACATATTTCTATATTTAACAATTGACAGAATCTGCTAGAAACTCAGTTTGATTTGAACTTGAAGTTTCGTGAAAAGATCAGTGATTATGAACCTAATCAGCTCCGCTGCCAACCTCTTGGTCGAGATATAAATGGAGGCTCCTATTGGTATTTAATTGTAAGTAAAATGTACTTGACTCATTTTCTGTTTTTTCAGTCACTACTTTTGTTCTTTGTTTATCCCTCCACACCACCTTCAATTTGTGATCATTTCTCTGTAATGTAAATTATAAGTGCAGGCATCGCTTTAATCATTGACTGTGCAAAACTGAAAACAATAGATCCATATTGACAAGTCTAAAGGATCCCTACATACTTACTCAATCCTTTTGCTCCCTATGGAGCATAGGCAATTGATAACTTTTCTCCATTGTTATCAATGTGATGTCTTTTATGCTCCCTGAGGGAAGGCCTTCCTCTCCTAGGCCTTGTTGGTTTTGAATTGTCATCAAGGGTTCTGTAACTTTGCCTTTTCTAGAAAGAGGTGTTGGCTCTACACAAACCCATTTTTGCTTCTGGGAAGAGGTGGTCCACATTAGCCTGGCTTGTATCGTTTGACCTGCCTAGCATGGGAGGCCTTGCCAGGAACTTGTGCTCCCGTGTCACGGCTCCCAGGGTCATTGAGGCACACAAGTCACTCTGCCACAACCAAGGATCTATATTTAACCACAATCTTGTTTTTACTGCATATGTAAATGGGCACCATTCAAGCGTGATTGTTACCAATGTTGCTTCACTGGCACCTGTGTTGGTGGCACGTGTAAAAAGATTTGAGTGAGGTCATTGCCAGTACCGCCTGACTGGCCCCCGTGCAGGTGGCACATAAAAAGCACCCACTACACTCTCGGAGTGGTTGGCGTTAAGAAGGGCATCCAGCTGTAGAAACTCTGCCAGATCAAGACTGGAGCCTGGTGTTGCCAGCCCTCAGTCAAAACCGTCCAACCCATGCTAGCATGGAAAACGGACGTTAAATGGTGATGACGATGATGTTGGTTAATCCTTTCATGAACATAGAACCTTAAGTTCCATTGGTCCAGAGCTTAACTCTGATTTCCTTTCTTTTGATAACCCTTTATTATTTCTAGTTTCATTGATGGATTAACAGAACCAGTGGAGCAGCAGACAAAATGCTTTAACCTTACCATATTTGGTTGCATTTTTTTTGTTCTGACTTCAGATTCCACTAGTGTCATCTTTGCTTATCATCCATTTGAGTGGACGGTGGGAGAAGTTGATAAAATGTGTACCAGCCATATTTGTGATTGATTGATGGTGTTCATCACCATCTTCCTGCTAATTTATTGTCTATGTTAGAAATTATAATTAGTCATTGAATATCTGTTTTTCATGCTGGTATGTGTTGAGTGGTTTGACATGGAGTGGACAGGCTCCAATTGTCTGTTGTAGTATGGTTTCTACGGTTGGATGCCTGTCCTAATGCCAACCACTTTATTGTTTTTCATTTGCTGTATACATCTTTCTCTTTCTGCTACCCAGGACAAAGATTTAAATCTGCGTATTTATCGCGAAGATCACCCAACCATAAAAGAAGAGGATGAAGTCTGGAGAGTCATATGCAAGTAAGGACCCAATTTCCTATTTTTAATCATTTATAATTCCCTCTCTCTCTCTCTTTCGGAGAGGCACAAGCACCTACACGCACACATACACACACGGCAGTAACTTCCGGCTTCCGAATTCAATCACAAAGCTTCGGTCGGCTCGGGGCTATAGCAGAAGACACCTGCCCAAAGTGCCACGCAGTGGGTGTGAAGCCGAAACCATGTAGCTAGGAAGCAAGCTCCCTAACCACACAAATTGAAGTATTTTATTCCTCACTATGAGAAACTCTGTATGCGTACATTTATCAATGTGAGACTATGAGTTTAGTCTCCCTGCATGACCGAAAAGACTGGATTGTGAAAAACAAATGAAGTGACATACCAAAACAAGTGAAGGCAGAGTTATAGTGAAGTGGATTTTCCTCAATTACTTTTCTCTTTCTGGTAGCTCGGCACGTAAAAAGCACCATCCGATCGTGGCCATCGCCAGCCTCGCCTGGCCCCCGTGCCGGTGGCATGTAAA
This sequence comes from Octopus sinensis, assembly GCF_006345805.1. Taxonomy (NCBI): domain Eukaryota; kingdom Metazoa; phylum Mollusca; class Cephalopoda; order Octopoda; family Octopodidae; genus Octopus; species Octopus sinensis. The sequence continues at coordinate 45,722,070 of NC_043015.1, forward strand.
AAGCACCATTCGACCGTGGCCGTTTGCCAGCCCCGTCTGGCACGTAAAAAGCACCCACTACACTCACAGAGTGGTTGGCGTTAGGAAGGGCATCCAGCCGTAGAAACACTGCCAGATCAGACTGGGCCTGGTGCAGCCTTCTGGCTTCCCAGACCCCAGTTGAACCGTACAACCCATGCTAGCATGGAAAGCAGACGCTAAATGATGATGATGATATTGTAACTTATGATCCTAAAATTAAACTAAGTCCAAAGTTATTGGTCTCTCTCTAACCTGCTCTGTTACAACCCATAAATTTCTAGTTTTCTTTTGAGATATTGAAAGCAGTTGGAAAAGAACAAACATAATCCTTAAAACATATCTTAGGCTTGTGTTGTGTTCATGTGCTGTTGCATAACTCACTGTAAAGCCGCTTGGTGTCCTGTATCAATCTATGCCTCGGCTATGGTCCTAGACAGGACTCAACTATACTTCTGGGAAAAATAGTTTCAATTGGTATTGTGTCCAAAATTTCTGACAAGCGCTTGGCTAAGAAATGGGAGCAAGAGACAACAATGTCACTATCTCAATGAGAAAATTACTCTACCAGTCCTTGGTGATCCATCAGAGCCATTAAGGCAGCTCACTACTGAAGATTCTAGTGGACAGAGGGAGAGAGATTGAAGAAGACATCTACATATATGTATGCAAGCATACATACACACACATACATGTATATAGACTTGCATGCATGTACACATTCACACACATACACATATGTACGCACATGCACATCATGCTTATCTTCATAATTAGTGCTGGTGCATGCATATACAGCTGCGTTCATGTGCACATACACGCAAGTACTGTCCAAATCTCCGACCAATCACATACAGCTAGCTGGCATTCAATTGGCGTATCAAGTTTCAGGCATTTTGATTGGGTTTTGGATAGAAAATTCACAAAAAAGTCACTCCTATTGATTTTTTAATGGCTTTGCGGGGTGACTGGGGAAATGTAAAGATGTGCACGACCACCCTTGGACAGTTTTGAATGACCATAGAAAGTGCGAGCCTGCTAACTGAAAAATTGTGGATTTGTATAAAGGACACACACACAGACAGACATTTTGCCATTTATATATATATAGAGATTATGGTGTATCTATCATATTATTTTTGTTTGTGTATTTGAATATTATTCCATAAAAAAAAATACCTTATCAATGGAACAAATTCAAAGACAAAGTTTTTAACGTAATGAAACAAAGCTAGAAAGATCAATAAATTAATGTGTTAAAAACAGAAACAACAAAATTTATAAAGTGCAATATTTCCTCAGCGTCCCATAAGCTTAAGTTATGAAGTAATTTGATCCTCTGCTACATGATGATATACTGTCACTTGTCACTAATTTCTTTTAACAGGGATCGCGATGATCTTGCTGGTTTGGTTGCTATCTTGGATTCTGAGATAAATTCCAATAAAGAACAGACTGAAACTGACAATAAAGATGGAACCAAAGAAATGGAAACTTCTGAATCTCAGGTGAAACGTAAGTGTCATATAGTTCCATATTCAACCAAATTATTTTGTAATAGAACAGTGCTTTTCAAACTTCTTGCTGGAGCGGAACCCCAAGGAAACATTCCACTGGCTCGAGGAACCCCTGTGCAATAATTTAATAGTCTTATGCACACATATCTGCACAGGAGAATTAAAAATTACTGCCGATTTTAGCAGTTTTGTAACTTCTTGCGGAACCCCTGGACTGTGCTGGCAGAACCCTAAGGTTCCGCAGAACCCTGGTTGAAAACCACTGTAATAGAATTACTCTCTGCTTTTGTGTGAGAATGATTCAGCCATAGTAAGATACATGGCTTCAGACAGATCCAGGGCAAGTTCCGATACCCCTTTTTTCTAGGATCATTACTGACCCTTCTTGTGATTAGATTTGCTAGTTGCACAATCACTTCCTTTGGGTGTCCAGTATGGGAATTCACAGGTTTTATGAGTAAGAGCCATTTTGGTGCTGCCTGTTTGGAATTGCTGATTCGATGCCAACTTATTTGACATCAGATGGTCTTAATCTCTCTCTCTCTCTCATCATCAAATTGTGTTTATATCTATGTCTCTCTCTATCTGCATGTGTATGTCATTTCTGTGCTTGCATTTGTCAATTAGGCACAGCTGACTAGACATTTAACTTGTTTTGGTGACTATACATTTTGGTACCAGAGGCATTGAAGAGCAGAAAAAAACTGCTAAATATCAGTGTCTGTTACTTTTGTCCACTTCTGGGGTAATTTTGTTTTGCATGGCTTTGAAGTATACTGTGTTTTTTAACACTATACATCTTTAAAGGAGCCTCCCTTAGATGAAAAACTGTATAGCTACCAGCATTTAACAACACAAAATGCATTAAATAAGAGATATTGATAATGTAATGTTCACATTAAGCTTAAATATATATATATTCAAAAGTTTGTGTCAGTCACATTATGCTACCCCTGAGACACACACACACACACACACACATTACAATTTCTTACATGTTTCTCCTTTTTGTAACTACTATTAGCAAATGAAACATGTGTAATGCTGTAAAAAATATCAAACAATATTTCCAGAATTTTCAACTCTAATATGTACCCTAACATCAATACAACAACAACAACTACATACTGGATTGTAATACTGGGATAGCCAGATGTGCTTCAAGAGTACACAATTTGGATTTTTTCCCCTACATGCATCACACACACACACACACACACCACACACACACACATTACAATTTCTTACATGTTTCTCCTTTTTGTAACTACTATTAGCAAATGAAACATGTGTAATGCTGTAAAAAATATCAAACAATATTTCCAGAATTTTCAACTCTAATATGTACCCTAACATCAATACAACAACAACAACTACATACTGGATTGTAATACTGGGATAGCCAGATGTGCTTCAAGAGTACACAATTTGGATTTTTTCCCCTACATGCATCACACACACACACACACACACACACACACTACATTTATTGAAACTGAAACAGAGTTAGTCTTGTGACTCGAGTTTCAATAAAAACCCATATCTTTCTCGACAATAATGAGCATTCCTCTCTCATTCATCCTACTAAAAGCCAATGTATGTTTGTGTGTGTTTATGTGTGTGTTTGTATTTATATATATTCACATTTGCATATGCCTAAGTAATTTTTAAAAAATTTGTTTTTCATTCCAGCTGATATAAAACAACCTCTCACAGTAGACGAGTTGCTGGATTCGTCACTGAAAAAAACAGAGCATTTTAAAGTTAACCCAATTATTATCAAGTCCGAAGGAGACGGCAGTCACGGAAAGAAAAAGTACGAAATCAGCGAAAAGGTTAGGGATGCGACAGAGGAATGCAAAGTTCTTGTGAAACCTTTGGCAGAAGGCAGCTATGTGAAAGTGGAGCCTCCCGATGATGGATTTTACAAAATATCCAAGCCCACCACCACTTCTGCTGCTACTTCTGCTGACAAGAAAGACTCGGAGATCCATAAAATAAATGACGGTTGCCGAGGTCTCAAAATTGTGCTCAAAAAAGATGATGCACAGAATATTAGTGGTGACGACAGCTATGAAATAAAAGAACCACCTGTGGCAAACAAAGATCGCGTCTCTGTAGATACTTCAGCCGTCACGGAAAAGCTGGCTGATAGCGAGCGGGATGAGGAAGCAGAGAAGTCCAAAGATGAAGGTGATAAGAAAGGCATTGTTAGCAAGGTGAAAGAAGAAGATGCTGAAGGAAAAGATGAGTCCAAAGGCATTGACAGGAAGGAGGAGCGCGTTGCCAATGAGGCAAAGGGTGACAAGCTGAAAGAGAAGGATGTAAAGAATGCCGTTGCTAAGGAGGGCAAAGAGGAAATGGCCAAAACAGTTAGTGGAGCAAAAGATGATGCTTTGCAAGTGAAAGAAGCAAAGGGGGAGAGATCGGAAGCGAAGGCAGTTAAAAGCTCAGGAGAGGACAAAAGTGATGCCAGTACAGAGGTGAAAGATGAAAAGGCAGAACAGAAGACAAAAGACAAGGAAGGCAAGATGGGAGGGGATAAGGTACAAGAGAAGAAAGATTCTGTTGAAAGTGAAAGGAAAAGTGAAAAGTTGCAGGATGATAAAGATAAAGAGATTAAAGGCGGGAAGTCAAACGATGACAAAGAAATGAAGATGAAAGGTGAAGAGTTGCAAGAAAAGAAAGATAAAGATAAGAATAAAATAGAGCTGAAAGGTGAGGAGAAGAAGGAGAAAGATGTGACAAAACTTGGTGGTAAAGGAGAAAAGATGCAAGAGGAAAAAGACACGGATAAAACTGAGGTGAAAAGTGAAAAGTCCCAAAAAAAGAAAGAGAAAAGTGAGGACGGGGGTGAAATGTCACGGGATAAAAAAGAAAAAGGGTCTGTTGAAATTAAGGTCAAAGGTGACCAGTCGCAGGAAGGAAAAGATAAGGACGGTAGTAACGTCGAGGTAAAGGATGAAGATTCACAGAGAAACAAAGATAAGGACTCAACTAAAAATGAGGTCAGAGGTGAACTGTCGCAAAGTAAGAAGGATAAAGAGGGTATTGCCGATGAAAGCAAATCGGAGCAGGAGAAGAAAGACAAGCTCGGCATTGAAGCAAAAGCTGAGAAGCGGAAGCTGGCCGGCTCCGAGGAGCCTGGGGTGGAGAGTAAAAGTCGGAGAGAATGTAGTAAAAGCGGGTCTTCTGACTCTAGTACTACAACTTCTATTGGTGGTGGTAGCAGCAGTAGTAGTAGTAGTAGCAGTAGTAGTAGTAGTGGCAGTTCTTCGTCTGCAAAAGTACCTGTCACCATTAATCTTGATTCCGAGGAGAAGCCAATCAACTTTCGCCGAGAAAGTGTTATAAAGATTGGCAAAAGACTTGACAAAGTGACGAACGAGGACGTCCCCCTCTCGAAGAAACCTGGTGACAGCAAGGAGAGCAGTTCAACCACTTCCAAAGAACAGTCGGGTTCTAGTGGAAAGGAATCAAAAGATATCGACCAGTCCAAGCCCGTTGCCCCAATAGATCTGAGTAATAAGAACAGAGACGGTAGTGGAAGCATTGTCAGCTCAAGTTCCAGTTCAAGCCAGTTACTTAAAATTGCGGATAAGCTTCATGCTAAGAATTTGTGCAAACAGAATGAAGGAAAGGATGACAGTAAAGCAGTTGTGAACAGTAGTAAAGAAGTGAGCAAAAAGGCGGAGGGAAAGGATATCGGTAAAGAAGAAAAGAAAGAAAAGCAGGAATCCGGTTCTTTGTCCGATACGAAATCTGTCCAGGAACCATCAAAATCCACAGAGAGTCAGCCACCATCTGATACAAAGCAAAAGCAGCCTACTGAGAAACCTGGTGAGACATCATCTTTGAAATCATCCGGTTCCAGTAGTGATAAGAATGTCAAGGAAAACAAGGAATCCAGTAGTTCCAAGAAGCTTTCCAAAGACACAAGCGAGAAAGATAAGTCGGCCTCTGATGTGAAAAAGGACAGTTCGAAATCTCAAAGTAAACCGAAGTCTGATGAGAGTGGCAGTGATGTTTCTAAGAAGTTAGATGAGAAGAAGTTACAGAAAGGGGATGACACATCAAAGAAAGAGACGAGTGGCGCAGGAGAAGTAAATGTGAAATCCAAGAAAGACGACAACGCATCCGGTTCTTCAAACGACTCAAATATCCGTACTGAATTAAAAACTAGCAAGAAGGGAGAAGAGAAACTGAAGACTAAGGCCGCTGAGGTTCATAGTGACGATGAAGACAGTTCGGAAGTGGTAGACAGTGCCAGCAGTTCAGAAAAGAAAACCTCTTCTGAAGACAAAAATAAAGAGCCTGAAAATAAGGAGAACCTTAAAAGTAGCAGTTCAAAGCAATCCGAGGAGAAAAAAGCGGAGAGCATTCCGAAATCTGAGGGGTCTGCCGAATCATCGAAAGATAAGAAGTCGGTTGTCTCAGAAGTAACCAACCAAAGTAAGGGCACGGAAAAAGATGTATCCGACGAGAAAACCGAGAAGAAAGTTGCTAAAAGGAAGCTGTCTCTAAGTAAGCCAGAGTGTGGAGGAATGGAGTTGGATAATCAACAAGAAGACCCAGTCGACAAACTACAGAAAAGCAGTGATTATTTAGGTGAGGATAACGTGCAGAAGTCTGCATCATCAGCTAAATGTGATAGAACAAACGAGAAATCTAATGCAACTTCTTTGGACGGGGATGCTGGCAAAGAAGAAGAAATGCTACCTGATGATGGTGCAGATGACAAGAACGACTGTACTCGGATGCGTAAAAGGAAAGCATCTGATAAACCACCGATAACGATACCTTCTGCTAAAAATGAAAGGAAAGTAACTCCTGAAGAATCTTGTGTTAATGCTCAGACAAAGGAACATTCTGAGCAGACAACCGAGGAATTAGACACAGCTGTTTCTAAGGCAGAGGCTGATGGCTCTGTAAAAGAGGCTGACAGCTCTGCAAAAGAAGCTGATGGTTCTGTTAAAAAAACTGATGATTCTGCAAAAGATGCTGATAGTTCTGTGAAAGAAGCTGGCAGCGATGCCGAAGAGGGTAATCTTCGGTCGTCTCGTCGACTTCGGGCGAGGAGAAAACAGAGTTACGCTCCCACTCCTGCACCAGAAGCTGAGAAGAAAAAGAAAGGCAAGGAGTCAACAGTGAATGGCAATAGTGGCGCTACTGAAATCGAAGATGCTGCAGATGCGAAACGAACTCGATCTCGGAGGCGAACAGAAGCCGAGTTAGTGTGTACAGATTTAATCATTCCCGATGACGAGAAGCGGACGCGAGGCAAGAAACGTCAAAACAGCCTTCTTGAGGACCTTGCCGGTGCAGAGGAGACCCCTGAAGAAATCGAGCCTAAGAAAGCCAAGAACTCCAAAAGCTTTCGCAAAACTAAATCACGCTTGAAAGACGGAGACGATATGCTGAGTTCGCAGTCGGACAGCGATGATATGCCTTTGAGTAAAGTGACAAAGGGTCGCAAGAATCGTCCCAAAGGTAAAGGACGCAACAAAAATTCTCGGCAGCCACTAACAGTCCTCGAAGATTCAGCTTCAGCTTCTCCTACTAGAAAAAGCACTCGCAACGTTAAGGTAGGTGTTGCAATATTTTTAGCTCTTTTTTTAAATTTAATTTATTTATTTTTTTTTACTTCTTTTTGTCACTGGACTGTGATCAAGCGCAGGAGTGGCTGTGTGGTAAGTAGCTTGTTTACCAACCACATGGTTCCGGGTTCAGTCCCACTGCATGGCACCTTGGGCAAGTGTCTTCTACTATAGCCTTGGGCTGACCAAAGCCTTGTGAATGGATTTGGTAGACGGAAACTGAAAGAAGCCTGTCATATATATATGTATGTATATATATATATATATATGTATGTATATGTATGTATGTATGTATGTATGTATGTATGTATGTATGTATATATATGTATGTATGTATATATATATGTATGTATGTATTTATATATATGTATGTATATATATATATATATATATATGCGTGTGTGTGTTTGTGTGTCTGTGTTTGTCCCCCTAGCATTGCTTGACAACCAATGCTGGTGTGTTTACATCCCCGTTAGCGGTTCGGCAAAAGAGACCGATAGAATAAGTACTGGGCTTACAAAGAATAAGTCCCGGGGTCGATTTGCTTGACTAAAGGCGGTGCTCCAGCATGGCCGTAGTCAAATGACTGAAACAAGTAAAAGAGTATCGTATCTGAGTTTAAAAAAGTTTTTTTCTTGTCAAACTAGGTTCTTGTTCTATTGGTCTCTTTTGCTGAACTGCTAATTTACAGGGACATAAACAAACCAGCACTAGTACTGCTCTCTCTCTCTCTCTCTCTATTTGTATGTGTCAACTTGTATGTGCATGTGTGTTTGTATGAAGTGGGGTGGGTGCTGAAAAGTTCATGACTTTAAGGGTATTGTGAAAGACCTAGTTGGATGCCCAACCCTCCAAGTTCTTTTACAGGGCTTAAAAAACTGAAAAAGGTGTGTGAATCTGAGAGGGGAATATGTTGAATAAAATCATAATTAACTGATCTTCTTGTATTTTCTTTTACCCAAAGCGAAGAACTTTTCAGCTGCTCATCATGTGTGTATGTATATATATATATATATATATATACAAAATTTAAAGGACTGACCACTAAAAGTGGATGGTCAATATGGTAGATATAGACGTCAAAATCGCTATTGTCCACGAAGAATGTGTTCTCAAGAACACATTTGTGGAACACATTCTTCGTGGAAAATAGCGATTTTGACATCTATATCTAGCATATTGACCGTCCACTTTTAGTGGTCAGTCCTTTAAATTTTGTATGTAAAATATATTTTAATCTTCGGATTTTTTTAATATGCTAGGCCACTGGTTTTAATTGATTAATATCAATTTCTACCCTTATTCAATTTTATATATATATCTTTATCTTTTATTAAACTTTTAATACTTTTGATATAAAAATAAATAAATAAATAAATTAATTAATAAATAAAATAATATATAAATATAAAAATATACATATATATTTGTATATATATATAAAATTTATAAAATTTATAAGTTTAAATTATTTAAATAATTTTTTATTTTTAACTTTTATATTTTTAAATTAATTTTATGTATTGGCTTATGTTTTTCACTGTTTGATTTGCCTAATAGTGGTTTTATCTCTAATTTAATATAATATAATATATTATACTATAAAATTGGATTTAATCCTAAATCTAATTTTTCCCTTTAAGTTTGGATTTATTCCCTAATATTATTATTATTATATATATGTATATATATATATATATATATATATATATATATATATATATATATATAAATGGCGGTGCCCCAGCATGGCCACAGCTCATAAGCTGAAACTGGAAAAATCAAAAATCAAAAAAAAAAAATCATGTATATTTATAAACAGATATATGTATACAAATATGAGGGGGTTCTGAAGAGTTCCTGGTTTTAAGTGTATCCTGAATGGCCTAGTTAGAGACCCAACCTTCTGAGTTCTTTTACATGGCTTAGAAAATTTGGCAGACCATTGCAATAAGTGTGTGACTCCGAGAAGGGAATATGTTGAATAAAATCATAATTAACTGATTCTCCTGTATTTTCTTTTATCCAAAGCCAGGAACTTTTCACCACACCCTTGTATATGACTGTATGTTATAAGCTGTTGCATTTCATTTCTGCTGTGACTGAATGTCTTTCATATTCTTCAGAAAAAAGACTACGATGATGGTGACTACGAGGCTTGTCTGACAGGACGGTACTCATCCAACGGGCGTGGCAAGCAAGGGCGAGGTGCCGTTGCAGTTTCAGTCAAGGGCAAGAAGCAGGGCAAGAAGCGCAGCAGCTCCGTCGAGTCCGACAAGTGGGTGTCGGACAAAACGGAGGAAGAAGAGGAAGAAGAAGATGACGACGAGGAAGAGGAGCTGTTCGTTGGAGAACTGCTCCGTAGGAGTACTCGCGTACGCCGTCCGGTTGGTACCAAGAACAAGTTGCTCTGCCTTGGCACTTCCAGCGATGAATGCAAATCGGAAGAGACCAATGAAGACGACACGAGTGACGAAGAGTTCCTGCTACCAAAGGGCAGAAATGCTCGGAGAGCTGCAGCACGATCAGGTCTGTATATGTATGTCTTTTACTCTTTTACTTGTTTCAGTCATTTGACTGCGGCCATGCTGGAGCACCGCCTTTAGTCGAGCAAATCGACCCCGGGACTTATTCTTTGTAAGCCCAGTACTTATTCTATCGGCCCTTTTTTGCCGAACCGCTAAGTGACGGGGACGTAAACACACCAGCATCGGTTGTCAAGCAATGCTAGGGGGACAAACATACACACACAAACACACACATACACACACACACACACACACACACACACACACACACATATATATATATATATATATATATATATATATATACGACAGGCTTCTTTTAGTTTCCGTCTACTAAATCCACTCACAAGGCATTGGTTGGCCCGGGGCTATAGCAGAAGACACTTGCCCAAGATACCACGCAGTGGGACTGAACCCATAACCATGTGGTTGGTTAGCGAGCTACTTACCACTCAGCCACTCCTGCGCCTATGTGTATATATATATGTATATATGTGTGTGTGTGTGTATCATCATCATCGTTGTTTAACGTCCGCTTTCCATGTTGGTATGGGTTGGACAGTTTGACTGAGGGCTGGCAAGCCAGGAGGCTGCATCAGGCTCCAATCCGATCTGGCAAAGTTTCTACAGCTGGATGCCCTTCCTAATGTTAACCACACCGAGAGTGTAATGGGTGCTCTTTACGTGCCACTGGCACAAGGGCTAGTCAGGCAGTACTGGCATTGACCATGCTTGAATTTGTGCCTTTTACGTGCCACCGGCATGGGAGCTAGTTAGCTGGCACTGCACTGCTATTGGCCACGATGACTTCACTTGCCTCGACAGGTCTTTGCAAGCGCAGTTTATTGCCCAATGATTGGAGGGTACTCTTAAATGGGCTGGTTATGCTGTACTGGCACAGGTGACAGTTACAGTCTCACTTGGCTTGCTACAGCGTATTTCCAAAGGTCTCGGTCACTTGTCATCGCCTTGGTGAGGCCCAACGTTCAAAGGTCATGCTTCACCATCTCATCCCAGGTCTTCCTGGGTCTACCTCTTCCACATGTTCCCTCTACAGCTAGGGTGTGACACTTTTTCATACAGCTGTTTTCATCCATGTGCACCACATGACCATACCAGCGCAGTCGTCTAGCAACACCACATCTGATGCCTCTTAGGTCCAACTTTTCTCTCAAGGCACTTACACTCTGTTGTGTATGCACACTGACATTACACATCCAGCGGAGCATACCAGCTTCATTCCTTGCATGCTTATGCATGTCATCAGCAGCCAAGTTTCACTGCCATGTAGCAGGGCTGTTCGCAGACATGCGTCATACAGTCTACCTTTTACTCTGAGTGAGAGGCCCTTTGTCACCAGCAGAGGTAGGAGCTCTCTGACTTTGCCCAAGCTATTCTTATTCTAGCAGCTACACTCACAGAGCATCAACCCTCGCTACTGACTTGGTCACCTAGGTAACAGAAGCTATCAACTACTTGTAGTTTTTTCCCCCCTGGAATGTGACAGAAGCTGTTATCTGCACATTTTCAGTGTTTATTGGCCGTGAGCATTTGCCACACACAAAGTCTATCTTCCCAGTTAGCGTTCCTTTGATATTGCTGTACCTCTTATGTGTCCATAGCTTACACTGGGTACAGCTTATGGAGTTTCTACCTACGCCTTATATATACATACATACATAAATATATATATATATCATCATCTTCATAATTTAATATTCACCTTTCACAGAGTGGCAAGCTGGCCAAATTGTTAGCATGCCAGGCAAAATGCTTAGTGGTATTTCATCTGTCCTCACATTCTGGGTTCAAATTCCGCTGAAGTCTACTTTGCTTTTATACTTTTGGGCTTGATAAAATAACTACCAGTTGACCTCTGGGGTTGATATCATTGACATACACCTTCCCCGAAATTGCTGGCCTTGTGCCTACATGTGAAACCAATTGTCATCTTTCATAGGTTGGCAAGCAGCAGAATCATTAGCATGCCGGGCAAAATGCTTAGCGGCCATTTCATGTCTTCGCATTCAAAGTTCAAATTCTGTTGAGGATGACCTTGCTTTTATCCTTTCGGGGTCAATAAAATTAGTATGAGTTGCTGTAATTGACTTACCCCACTCCCCTGAAATTGCAGGCCTTGTGCCAAAATGCAAAACCAATATTCATAGGGTGGTGAGCTGGCAGAATTGTTAGCATGCCAGGCAAAAGGCTTAGCGGCATTTTATCCGTCTTGACACTCTGAGTTCAAATTCCACTGAGGTCATCTTTTGCCTTTCATCCTTTTGCGTTCGATAAAATTGGTACCAATTGAATACTGAGGTCAATGTGACTTCCCCCAAACTTACTGGCGTTGTGTCAAAGTGTATGAAAAAAAAAGGTGGGGGGGGATGTACCAACAACTACATAAACACCACAATAACAATGAATATAATTGTTCAGAATTTCATATATTCTCAGGTGCTAAAGAAGCTGAAAAGGTAGAAGATACCGAAAACGATAAACCTTGTTCCAAATGTCAGCAATTTGACCGACCAGAAACGGTAAGATTTTATCCTGAATTTTTTTTCCCTTTTTAATTAAAAAAAAAGAAAATTTTTTTTGTTGGTGTCATTCACCTCCAATCAAATAGATTAGAATTATAGGTAATTTGACATTTCGGTTATTATTCATTTCATTGGAAAGTTTGTGGAAACTGTGTGAACCAAATGCATCTGTTCCTATGAACTTTGAATTCAAATCTGAAGTCGATAAAAAAAACAAAACACTGTGTACATGAAACAGAATACTATGCAACAAGTACTATGAGCCCAGTAGTTATTAAGCAGGATGCTGGATTTATATGAGGTTATCTTTTCTTAGATGTGAAGGCGTATGGCTCAGTGGTTAGAGCAGCATTTCTCAACCGGCGTTCCCCAGAACCCTAGGGTTCCACAAAAGATTCCTAGGGTTCCGCAAGAAAGAGTGAGATCAGCTAATGCTAATTTCATCCTTGTAATATTACTATACATGCACAACATATTATTGGTTATTGTAATATAGACGTCATCCTATCTAACCTATTATGTTGTGAAAAAATATAACAACCACACCATATATATATATATATATATATATATATATATATATATTGTACAGGTAACCGAAGAGATGGTGTTGCGGATTTCCACCTCGGCATCCGAAACTCAGAGTTTTATCTTGGCTACTGAATAATTGTCATATTATTGTCACATTATTTTACAGATAAATTTCCTCTATTTACATAATATTGAGGTCTCTTTCTTTCTTTTGTTATCTTACCGTTTTTACCAATATATATATATATATATGATATTTACCCATGAACTATGAAGAAAAAATATGAGAAAGATATATAGTGTATAATTTTTTTTTTGTGCAGGGGTTCCTCGAGACATGTAATTTATTTTAAGGGTTACACAATGGTAAAAAGATTGAGAAACACTGGGTTAGGGTGTGAGGCTCACAATAATGAGGTAGTGAATTCGATTTGCAGACTGGGCTGTGCATTGTGTTCTTGAGCAAGACACTTTATTTCATGTCGCTCCAGTTCACTCAGCTGTAGAAATGAGTTGGGGCTTCACTGGTTCCAAGCTGTATCGGTCTTTGCCTTTCCCTTGGATAACATTGGTGGCATGGAGATTGGAAGCTGGTATGCACGGGCGACTACTGCTCTTCCATAAACAATCTTGTCCAGACTTGTTCCTCAGAGGGGAACTTTCTTGGTGCAATCCCACAGTCATTCCTTTATCTTAGATGAACAGTTAAAGAGATGAAGGGTTTCATCTGTCCTGGGTCCATTGGGGTGTCCGAGTGACTTTCTTCACTGCAAGGAACGACTTAATTGCTCTGTCACAAGTTTTCATATTTCCTCTTCTGCCTCTTTTCTAGATCCTGCTCTGCGACAAGTGTGATGCTGGTTATCACACTCTCTGCATCCACCCTCCACTGTTTGTCATTCCTGAAGGAGACTGGTTCTGTCCACCTTGTGAGCATGTAAGTATATTAAAAAAAAAATTTTGTTGTGTTCCTTTTTTCAATTTCTTAATTTTTTTTTTTTCATCTTGCTTGACCTTAAATTGGGAATCAAGCTATTAAAGATTCTTGGATGTGTGTGTGTGTGTGTGTGAGAGAGAGAGAGAGAGACCACAGGAACAGTTGTGTCAGCAAAAGAATGTTTGCCTATACAGAAAGAGGCATTGATTGATGTTTTCAAATGGATCATCAATGGACATGAACTTAATGAATTTGTTAATTACTTGACAGTGTCACTGGTTTAACCCTTTCATTACCGCATTTATTTTGAGATGCTCTGTGTTTCTTTCAATTATTTTAGACGTAACAAAGAATTTAGTAAAATAACTTCATTATCATTAAGCTAGTGTTAGGAACATAAATTGTGACTAAGGTTTGGTGGAAGATTTTAATTCAAAATTTATGAAAACAAGACATTTGTACTACAGAGCCAGAGCCGGTTTCAGCCAGGTTAGTAACGAAAGGGTTAAAAGATAAGTTTTAAACCTTTAAAGTTGTATTTGAAAACGAAAGAAAGAAAAGAAAAAAAAAAATACGACAATCTTTTTGTCATTTTTGTTTTTAAAACTTCCTGTTGGATGTTTATTGATTAAAAAAAAAAAAAAGTATTTTTATTCTTTTCATATTCAGACATTATTTCACAGTCAGATTTGTATCTATTATTGTTTACACATATGTGCAGTATAGAGAATATAGAGTTATGGGCCTTGCCCAGTGTTCAAAACGAAAGTAACGTTTTTAATTTCTTTTTTTTTTACTTACTTGACTGATACTAATGGTCCAGCACTTTATTTTTACAAATATTGTTACTTCATACATATCTGATGGTCTATATCCTCAGACTTTGCCTTGTGAGTGGATTTGGTAGATGGAAACTGAAAGAAGCTTGTTGTATATCTGTGTGTGTCTGTGTTTAGTCTGCACCCTTGTTTTTGACATTATATGATATTACAAACAAGCATCATCATCATATAAATGATGTTTCCAGTCTTCTGCAGAAAAACATATCTGGTCATGGAAAATATTACCTTGCTCAAAAAATAGGTGAGGGTTGGCAACAGGAAGGGCATCCAGCTGTAGAACTCGTGCCTCAGCAAATTCCACCTGACTCATGCAAGCATGTAAATGTGGACGTTAAATGATGATATGTCTCTCTTTATATCTATCCACATGCACATGTAGCATGTACACTTATTGGTTTTGAAGAAAGACAGCATGTTTTTCTCAGAGATACTCTTTTACTTGTTTCAGTCATTTGACTGCGGCCATGCACCGGCTTTAGTCGAACAAATCAACCCCGGGACTTGTTCTTTGTAAGCCTAGTACTTATTCTATCGGTCTCTTTTGCTGAACCGCTAAGTTACGGGGACATAAGCACACCAGCATCGGTTGTCAAATGTTGTTTTGGGGACAAACACAGACACACAAACATATACACATACATATATATATATATACATACACGACAGGCTTCCTTCAGTTACCGTCTTCCAAATCCACTCACAAGGCTTTGGTCGGCCCGATGCTATAGTAGAAGACACTTGCCCAAGGTGTCACACAGTGGGACTGAACCCGGAACCATGTGGTTCCTAAGCAAGCTTCTTACCACACAGCCACTCTTGCACTTAGTGATTTAATACTAGTGATTTAGTTTTCAATCGAAATCATCTCCCTTTGGTATTGGAAACTGGGATGTCGCTGTCATTGCTGTTTAGTTCTCTCCCCTCAAGTCAGCTTTGATTGATCAGACGCACGTTGAAAGGCATTCTTGCTGTTACCATCTTAGACCTTATGCAAACAAAGTGTGTCTGAGACCCCATTATCCTGTGTGTCCTTCCTTTCTTTTTCAAGACTGTTGGATGTGATTTTATTTTAGGGAGATCTGGCTGCTATTTCTACCCGACCTGGTGGCCTATCCTTCCTACATATGTTAAATGCATAAATTCCTTACACTTGAATACAGTTCTTTTATATATTTTTTTTTTGCCTTTTTTTTTTCTTAGAAAATGTTATTAGAAAAACTGATGACTAATCTGCAAGAACTTGATCTCCAGTTAAAGAAAAGGGAAAGATTAATGAAGAGGTAAGTGATTATTGTTATTACGTTGTTGATATTGTTGTGTCGTTGTTTAACCCTAGGCCAAGCGGTGATAATGTCATTCGCCCTGTTAGTAAATCATCTGCTGATTTACATATTTGAACAATACGTGTTGGATAACAGATCCCAAGCTTGAGATACAAGTCAAGGGTTCATGGCAGCAGAAAGAGTGTCATGCCTCAATAATATATTCGTCTAACACATGCTAACATGGAAAAACAAATGAATGGTGGCTGTTGTTGCTGTTTGTTTGTTTGTTGAGCGAAGCGGTCTTCGTCCCTACCCTCTTCTCCTTAGAGCTCGCAAGATCACGCCTCAGGATTGTCTGTAGTGGGAGAAGTCCGAAACGTGGTCCTTTGCTATTCGTAAGACCCGCAGAAGAGAAAGCAGGTCAACCCCCCGACACTGAGAGCATCGACGGATGGATGAATGCACATCCAGGCTCAGCGGTTGCATAGGAAGTCGGGAACAAGAAACAGGAAGAAAGAGTGAGAGAAAGTTGGAGCGAAAGAGTACAACATGGGTCGCCCTGCCCTGCCGGAGCCTCGTGGAACTTTAGGTGTTTTCGCTCAATAAACACGCACAATCGAAACCGCGATCCTCCAACCGCGGGTCCGCTGCCCTAACAACTGGGTCATTGCACCTCTACTGTTGTTGCTGTTGTAGCAGCCAGTAGCAACATGCTGGGCAAAATATGCTTAGCATCGTATTTCTTGTGGAACTTTATGTTCTGAGTTCAAATCTTGCCATGGTCAGCTTTGCTTTTTATCTTGTCAGGGTTGATAAAATAAGTACCAGTTGAGCACTGGGGTCAATGAAATCAAACTAGCCCCCTCGCACCAAATTTCAGGCCTTATGCCTGTAATAGAAAGGATTATTATTATTATTATTATATTTCTGATAAAGATTGATGTAACTCTGAAGAACACAGATTCTTGGTCAAAATATCGTTCAAACCGTTAAACAACAATCTATTACAAATCACATCAATCTCTTTTTATTGTCTTCTTCTTCTTCTAGTACTACTACTACTACTACTACTACTACTACTACTACTACTATTTTTATTATTAGTATTATTATTATTAGTATTATTATTATTAGTAGTAGTATGTGGGGAGTTGGCAGAATCGTTAGCATGCCGGGTGAATTGCTTAGCGGTCTTTTGTATGCTGCAACGTTCTGAGTTCAAATTCCGCTGAGGTCAGCTTCACCTTTTATCCTTTTGGGGTTGATAAAATAAGTACCAGTTGAACACTG
This sequence comes from Octopus sinensis, assembly GCF_006345805.1. Taxonomy (NCBI): domain Eukaryota; kingdom Metazoa; phylum Mollusca; class Cephalopoda; order Octopoda; family Octopodidae; genus Octopus; species Octopus sinensis. Next base: position 45,739,138 of record NC_043015.1, read on the forward strand.
GGGTCGATGTAATTGACTTATCCCCTCCTCCATAATTGCTGCCCTTGTGGCAAAATTTGAAACCATTATTATTATTATTATTATTGGTGTTAGGAAGGGCATCCAGCCTTAGAAACATTGCCAGATCAGACTGGGCCTGGTGCAGCCTTCTGGCTTCCCAGACCCCAGTTGAACTGTCCAATCTATGCTAGCATGGAAAGCGGACGCTAAATGATGATGATGATGATTATTATTATTATTAATTATTATTATCAAAGTGACACTGAGGTACAACTATATGAAGCCCAATATACCCACCATGACTACCTGTCTGATTAGGGTACATCAGGCATATGTATTACAACCGCATGTGTGCAACAGGGTGACCTCATATCAAGCTTAACAGTGTGTGATCATGCAGGTATGGCTGAGTTAGAATTTTCTTCCCTGGATAAAGGTTGTTTATGGATGATAAACAAAACACCCACGTTCCAGAGATGAATTATTCAAACCCCCAAAGAATCCTTCTTAGTATGTGGCTATGATGCTCCTCAACTAAATTATGTTATAGGGACCTAAACAAAATAACATCAGTTATCAAATAGAGGTGGGGGACAAATATAAGTTAAGTTAATTTTTTGGCTCAAAAAGCAAAAAGCAAAAAGCAAGGCCATGTAGGGGGACATGGAGTTATGTACAGGGGTGTTCATGCAAAGAGTTCAGGCCATTTCTGATCAAGAGAGGCTTTGAACTGAGTGGTCGTCGGCATCTTCACTATCTCATCCGGCAGCTTATTCCACGGATATGCAACCCGGACGGAGAAAGCCCCTCTCCTTTGATTGAGATGAAATCGTCGCAGATAGAGCTTTTTGGAGTGACCCCGCAGCCTACGCTCTGGAGCAAGAGTGAAGAACATCTCTTTCGAGAGGTTACACTTTCCGCTTATGATGTTGTGAGCGAGAATGAGATCACCACGGCGGCGGCGTTTTTCTAGAGAATGAAGGTCACACATACACACACAGCAGCTTCTTGCAATTTCTGCTTACTAAAAGCACACACAAGGCTTTGATTGGCCCGAAGCTATAATAGAAGACACTTGCTCAAGGTGCTGTGCAGTGTAACTGAACCCAGAACCATGTAGTATGGAAGCAGACTTCTTACCACACACCTAGACCTGCACCTACTTTCTCAAGTTTCATATGAAAAAGAAAATGTGGGTGGAAATGGAAGGTTCTGCTTCCTAGCAAATTTGTTGAAAGGTGGTTGAGAGCAGTGAGCATGGACTGGAGCAACAGGCTGGCTCAGAGCCTGTCCCTGTCGATTGGTGGACAATTGTGGGTGGGTGGAGATGGAGGAGCACTTATCTTTAGTGGTCAGAGTTACCAGGTTTTGCGGGACTTCCACAAGAAAACCCTTGAAGATCTGCCTTCTTTTTGAGAATTTCCTTAACTCTTTCCTTTTTTTTTTACTCTCTTTTTATGTTTTATTCTGTACTGTCCTTGGTATCTTTTGTCAACCATTGTGGTACATTATCATCATCATCATCATTAGTCATATTGTGTTTTGCTTCAGTGAGTATGAAATGAAATGTCTCACAGTTTCTGTGGATTTACGTATTTGATTTTGGTTTATTTACTCCATCCGATTGTGGGCGTTGCCAGCCTGGCCTGGCCTCCGTGCCGGTGGCACGTAAAAAGCACCATCCGATCGTGGCCGTTTGCCAGCCTCGCCTGGCCTCCATGCCGGTGGCACGTAAAAAGCACCATCCGATCGTGGCCGTTTGCCAGACTCGTCTGGCACCTGTGCCAGGTGGCACGTAAAAAGCACCGACTACACTCACGGAGTGGTTGGCGTTAGGAAGGGCATCCAGCTGTAGAAACATTGCCAGATCAGACTGGGCCTGGTGCAGCCTTTCTGGCTTCCCAGAGCCCAGTTGAACCGTCCAACCCATGCCAGCATGGAAAGCGGACGCTAAACGATGATGATGATGATGATGATGAAAAGAAAAAAAATACTTATCGAAAACTTTCCTACTGATTTCTTGTACTTGTGCTTCCTATAAATACTATATTTATAATTGTGTGCGAGCACACACACTCCCCCCCACACATTGACATACTATTGCAAATAAATACATACATACCTACACTCATATACACATAATGATATTTCTTGCATTGGTTTTTTCCTATTATGTAGGTTTCTGTTTTCTATTAAAATTTTGTATGTAGTGAAATTAACTTTATTTATTATTTTTTTTTCCATCATTTTTGTTCCTTGCAGAAAGGAGAGGCTGGCTTTTGTTGGTATTAGCTTGGATAATATTTTATCTGTAAGTACTACACTATTTTTTCTTTTAAAGGATCCCGCTAGTAAGTTTATTGCTGTTTAAACACATAATTTAATTGTCCTGTCTTTAGCAATCAATACATGCCATGCTACTGTGAAAGTAGTATTTACTGTAACACACTTCAGGACATGATCTTGTTTCTTCTTTTGTGTGTGTGTGTGTGTTTGCCTGCTATTTTTTTTTTCCACAGGTTGCTCTTAAAAGTAATCTCTGTAATGAAAACTTTTCAAAACTTATTGATTCTTGAGTCTCTGGTAACATTGTCGTGTAACATTTTCACCTATACCTGTTGTCACTATTAATCATTCACATTGACGCGCGCACACAGGCGTGTGTGTTTATATGTACATGTATGTATCTGTGTGTGTGTATATATATATATAATATATATATATATATATATATATATATATATATATATATATATATATATATATGTGTGTGTGTGTGTGTGCGTATATATATATACACACATATATATATATAATATATAAATATACATATACACACATACATATGTACATGTGTGTGCGTGTATGTTTATATGTGTGTATGTATATATATATACACATGCATACATACATATACACACATACACATACACAAACATACATACATATATTGATAATGTTTGTGTGTGTCTGTATGTGTTTGTGAGTATGTATGCTTGTGTGTGTGTATATGTGTTTGTGTATGTGTATGTCTATGTATATGTATGTATGCATGTGTATATATATATATATATATAAATACATACATATAAACATACACACACACATGTACATATGTATGTGTGTATATGTATATTTATATTATATATATATATATATATATTTATCTGTGTGTGGTATATATATATATAATGTGTGTGTGGTGTGTGGGTGTGTATAATATATATATATATATTATATATATGTGTGTGTGTGTGTGTGGTGTGTGTGTGTGTGTGTGTGTATATGTATATATATATATATATATATATATATATATATATATATATATATATGAGTATGTCTATGTAGCATATATATATATCAAATCCTTGTCACCATTTTACATTTGTTTTCTGTGGGTTGTCACAATCTGAGTCGGCGCTTATTTGAGGTTAGTACTTACTTAGATGTGGTGGAGGGCCACTTGTTTCTTTCAAACTACTGCAGATCCTCTGTCATTCAGGTTTCACTGCCATACAATGTCATTTCTCCTATTCATTCTCTCTGAGACAGAGAGAGACAGGGGTGGTGGGAAAGAGAGAGAGAGTAAAAAAGAAAAGAAAGGTCGGGGGAGATACTTTATTGTTAATAAATGTAGCAGTTAGCTTTAGCAGTTAACACTAGTTAATGATAGTATAATGGCTTATTGGTTAAAACTTAGCTAGCTACTGTGTTATTCTGGTATTCACTATGTGCAGCCAAGCTTGCTGTACCAGATGTATTGCTATGCTTTTTCTATATAATACGCTTTTTTTTTTCATGTATGAAAACAGCTGAAATAATTAGTGCAATGTGGTTTACTTTCGGAGTATAGTTTAAGGCTGGAAATGAACTCTGGGGCTTATGTTACAGTTTTATCAATGAGCTGGTGTATGTTGTTGTTTAATAACCCCATGTTTCATTTGGGACCAGCCCCGAATTTATAGACTTACAATCAAAGGTGTGCCAGTTACGATCACCATCACCGTGTCTTTTTTCCTTCATTTAAAATCACACCTCGTAATCTGTCCTTATGCTTTTAAAGTGGTAGATGTAGTCTGAGAGAGATTGGGCTGCATTTTCCAGACAGTCAAGCTAGCATATGTTTCTCTGTGTGTGTATACAGTACAGAGATCAACCCCCATCAGCTTTGTCATTTAATGTGTTTTTCTCTGTCAACATGGCTTAGGTGAGTCTGCTGTAAATTGTATCTTCACTTATCGTAACCCTTTGTCATTTTATGTATAAACTTTGGTGTTTTGAGATATCATCACACTGTCTCACTCTCTGCGTTATCCTTCGTATTCTTGTGCTGCAAACCACTTCTGCTGTCAGTGCTCAGCACATACATGCATGCATCCATCCACCCATACATACATACACCACTAATATAAATACTAATTGCCATGCCTTCGTACAAATGAACACATGCATAACCAATTAACAATCTATATCTGTCTGTGGCTGTGTGGTAAGAAGCTTGCTTCCCAACCACATGGTTCTGGGTTCAGTCCCACTGTGTGGCACTCTGAGCAAGTGTCTTCTACTATAGCTCTGGACTGACTAAAGCCTTGTGAGTGGATTTGGCAGACAGGAACTGAAAAAAAGCCCACTGTGTGTGTGTGTGTGTGAATGTGTCTCCTTGTTTTCACATCGTGTGATAGTTGTAAAATAATTAAAATAACTGTGTCATTCGCTTTTGATATTCTGCGAGAACATGTCTAGACATGGGGAAAAATTACCTTGTTTTGAAACAGGTGAAGGTTGGCAACAGGAAGGGCACCTGGCAGTGGAAAATCTGCCCCCAATACACTCCATCCAACCCATGCAGGCTTCATTCAGTTTCTACCTATCAAACCCACTCACAAGGCATTAGATTCTCCAACTATAGTAAGATGTTTTTGCTCAAGGTGCTATACTCCCCTTTTTTGTTCCACTATTAGAATATTTTCCCTTTTTTTTTCCTTTGGAACCCTTGCTTTTGAACTGAGCTATAAACCATGCTGGCCACGGGGGGGGGGGGCATTTCAACACAACAACATATTTTTTTTTTTTTTTTAATATCTGTGTTGATTTTTTTTTTTTTTGCTCAAGAATAGGAAGTGTCTACACAACCTGACACAGAAAGTTTCAACCTGCTGCTGATTTGTGTGTATGTGTGTATATGATTTGTGTGTATGTGTGTGTATATATATATATGTGTGTGTGTGTCCGTGTGGTGTGTATATTTCAGTGACTGACTGACAGGCAGGACTGGACTGGCCTAGTTTAAAGGCTCTCCCTTACCTCCCTTTACATTATTGTTTGTATGTGAGTAAGCTATGTAACCTCCTTTATTTTATTTTACTTTGGTTATTTGTGTGTGTGTGTGTGTGTGTGTGTACGTATGTTTGTAGAACAAATTAATGCCTGGCGCATACTATATATTTATTACTACTACTGCCGTTGTTATTGCTGTTTCGAGTACAATTGAGACTATTCTGTGTGGTCGTCATCACCACCACCGCCACAGTAATATCGAGGAGGTTTTGTTTTATATCTCTGCTTTTATTTCATTAATAATAATAATAATAATAATAATAATAATGATAATAATAATAAAAAAAGACAAAAAAACCATGCAGACATGAATGCTTACAAGTTTTCATTCTGATTGTATTTTCATTCCTATTCTCACCCCCACCCTCCACCCCCCCACCTCCCACTCGAAATCTGAAGCTCTACGTGTGCAGTAAGAGTGGATAGTTCATTGCAGTCCCAAACCTCAGAAATGGCGGGAGAGCTAGTGAGGGAATGTGTGTGTGGGTGTGACCGAGTGTTTATATTTTTGTCATTGTGTTTGAATTTGGCAAAATATTTGCAGGAAATAATGTCGTTATAGCAATACTTATAGACACATGGACAAAGCTAACACCAAGAGACAGACGTGTGGACATGTGTACAAACAGACCGAGACACAAATGCTGACATACATATGGAAAGACACATACACACACATGCATGTGTGCACGCACACACACACACACACATATATGCAGACACAGTACAAATAGACACACACACACACATTCAGAGAAATACACAAAACAAAACCCAGTGGTAAGTAGCTTGCTTACGAACCACATGGTTCTGGGTTCAGTCCCACTGCGTGGCACCCCTTGAGCAAGTGTCTTCTACTATAGCCTTGGGCCGACCAAAGCCTTGTGAGTGGATTTCGTAGACAGAAACTGAAGGAAGCCCATCGTATATATATATATATATGGAAAACGGACGCTAAATGATGATGATGATGATGATGATGTACGTGTGTGTATATGCTTGTGTGTCTGTGTTTGTGCCCCCAACATCGTTTGACAACCGATGCTGGTGTGTTTACATCCTCGTAACTTAGCAGTTCGGCAAAAGAGACCACTAGAATAAGTACTAGGCTTACAAAGAATAAGTCCTGGTGTCGATTTGCTCGACTAAAGGCAGTGCTCCAGCATGGCCGCAGTCAAATGACTGAAGCAAGTAAAAGAGTATACACACACTCTCATATTAATACAGATTATTCAATGATATGCACACACGCACACGTGTTCACAAACATACATATGCACACTTAATCTATGTTTGTAATTTGTCTGTCTCAATTCAGTCACACCAATTATCATGAATGCTATTGCCTAAAGCATCATATAACACACCAACTAAATCAATTCAGTATATGAAATCCAGAATTTAAATGCTTAACCCTTGAACATTCACATTATTTTGCCAAATGTTAATGCTTATTTTATTCACATCGTTTTGAATTATTCATGCATTATTAGACTGATATTGTAGGGTTGATGTGAGAGGCCAGATCTGGCCAGTTTGAACATAAAACAGGTAGAATATTTCGGCCAGGCACGGCTGGTTTAAATGCTAAAAGGTTTTTAGACATTGGGATTAAAACTTCAAATGTTTTGACAACGAAGGTCACCAGTGTAGCAGTTTGTTTCATATGCCTTGACAGGGGAAGGACTTTGACTTCACTAAAAGCTATGAAGAACAGTAAATACGACATATTATATATATATAGGAGTGGCTGTGTGGTAAGTAGCTTGCTCTCCAGCCACATGGTTTCGGCTTCAGTCCCACTGCATGGCACCTTGTGCAAGTGTCTTCTACTATGGCTTCGGGCTGACCAAAGCCTTGTGAGTGGATTTGGTAGATGGAAACTGAAAGAAGCCCGTCGTATATATGTATATATATATATATATATATATATATATATATATATATATATATATATATATATTATATATATATGTGTGTGTGTGTGTGTGTTTGCGCCCCCAACATCGCTTGACAGCTGATGCTGGTGTGTTTACGTCCCCGTAACTTAGCGGTTCGGCAAAAGAGACCACTAGAATAAGTACTAGGCTTACAAAGAATAAGTCCTGAGGTCGATTTGCTCGACTAAAAAGGTGGTGCCCCAGCATGGCCACAGTCAAATGACTGAAACAAATAAAAGAGTATATATATATATATATAGTTAATCCAAACAAGAAAACACAAAAAAACACAACAGCATGAGGATGTGGAACAAATATAGTATTATTGGATGCTCAGGGAAGAAGGAGAGTTTAACGTTTCGAGCGGAGCTCTTCGTCGGAAACATAGGAGAAGGAAAGATCCCGAGAAGGGAAGACATATGTATATGTATGATGGGCCTCTTTTAGTTTCTGTTTACCAAATCCACTTACAAGGCTTTGGTCAGCCCAAGGCTATAGTAGAAGTCACTTGCCCAAGATGCTATGTGGTTGGGAAGCAAGCTCCTTACCACAGAGGTACGCCTATGTTTTTTTTCTTTTGCTGTAGTGGTGTAGCTTCTCTTTTATACTTTTGTGCTCGTTTTATTCATTGGATCGTGGCCTTGCCATGGTTGTGCCCTTGAGTACAACGGCTGCAGTAACTGGCACTCCATGAGTTACAATGGTCAGTGTCCCAGTTGATCCAATCCTTGCAACAGCCTGCTTGTGAAATTAACATGCAAGTGGCTGAGTACTCCACAGACCCATACAGCAGTGGCTGTGTGGTAAGTAGCTTGCTTACCAACAAGATAGTTCTGGGTTCAGTCCCACTGCGTGGCACCTTGAGCAAGAGTCTTCGTGTTTGTTCCCCAGCATCACTTGACAACTGATGGTGGTGTGTTTATGTCCCCGTAACTTAGTGGTTCGGCAAAAGAGACTGGTCTTACAAAGAATAAGTCCTGGGGTGGATTTGCTTGACTAAAGGCGGTGCTCCAGCATGGCAGCAGTCTCAAATGACTGAAACAAGAGTAAAAGTGTATGTCATACGTATACAAGCAGCACTGCATGTTAAGTGATGTAAACATTAATATATACACGCATACACAAACATACCCATTTGTTTGTGTGTCTATACACATACACACATAACGAATTTCCATGCAATTTCTATCAAACAAATTTCACTCACAAGTATTAGTATATATATTCTGAACCCTTAAATTATACTCCAAAATATCTATCTATCTTTCTATCTATCAAATATATATTTAAAAATTTGCTCTGCACCTGGATACCTTTTTCCTGTGCACCAGTATACTGTGGCCTACTTACTATATGAGGACTACTGCTCTATTTTGTTGTTTAGTCTGCTAGAAATAGCAGTCAAGCCTCCCTCTAATCATACCATCCTGGTTAAAAGAAACAACCACAAAAATTGCACTGTACAATGCATTTCTCACTATACAAAAAAAAAATGATAATAATAATAATAAAGGAGGTAGTCATATCTGAAACACTTTTGAGCATAAGTCTTATACTCAGTCAGGTTAACCCAGGGCTAAACAACAACAGCTACTGCACTTGACAGGTGTTCAGTTGTTGGTTTCACCATATTTCATTCAGAGAGAGGGAGTTTGTGCATTTTGTTGGAATCATTTGCTGCTATTTCTTTGCTTCATGTTGCCTGGTATGTTTGAATGTATTGAAAATTGTTGACTCTTCTTGCTAATATTTTTGTTACAAAATTTCTGATGAAATTCACTGCTTTTATTTCAATTAATTTTTGCTCATAATGAAGAATTTATTAAAATAAATTTTGTCATTATTAAACTGGTGTTTTGGAATATAAATTAGCACAAAATTTTGTTGAGATCTCTTTAACCTTTTTATTACTCTATTTCTGTCAAAATACGTTCCTTTCATTTCAATTAATTTCACATATAATTTAACACGAAATTTTATAAAGAGGCTTTAATTTAGGTCATTTTAAAACAGGAAGTTTGAGTCACAGAACCAGGGTCAGTCTCAGGTGGGTTGGTATGGAAAGAGTTAAATCAGTGATGATCTCATCATACACATATGCATTGTTATTTTTTTTTTTTAAAGAGAGGATTTAACCCTTTAGTGTTTAAACCGGCCATATCCAGCCAAAATATTCTACCTATTTTATGTTCAAACTAGTCATATATGGTCATTCATAGCTACCTTATTGTGTCATTTTAAAAATAAACAATCACATCATTGAAATCTCAAAGCCATGAAATGATGCAAGATTAATTTTACATAGTGTGAATATATAAGCTTTACATTTGACAGAATAATCTGAATGCTAAAGGGTTAAAGTATTTCAGTTCAAATTTTATATATTTATTTATTTTTTCAAATAATTGCAATACACATTCTTTTCATCCTTGTTGACTTTGAAAGAAGTAAAAGGAAAAAAAAAAAAATTGAAATATTCTGGTAACCCCCATGAGGTTGTGTAAACTATATTTAGTTAGTCCGATGAAGTTTCTTCTAGGTTTATTTGTAAATGTGTGCGTTTGTGTGTGGGTGAATGGGTGGCAGTGATGGCGGTGATGATTGCATTAAAGTAAAATGCAATACTATATAGTATTTAGTTTCATTCCCCCCTCTTTCAGTCGTTTTGGTGTCAGCTTTACTTTATACACACTGCTTGAAGTTGGATTTTTAAAAAATGATTAATTATTATCCAATGCAGGCATGACTGTGTGGTAAGAAGTTTGCGTCTCAACCATATAGTTTCAGGTTCAGTCCCACTGTGTGGCACCTTGGGCAAGTGTCTTCTACTATATAACCTCAGGCTGACTGAAGCCTTGCGAGTGGATTTGGTAAAAGGAAATTGAAAGAAGCTTGTCATATATATGTCATTATCATCATCGTTTAACATCTGTCTTCCATGCTGGCATGGGTTGGAAGGTTTGACAGGATTTAGCCAAGCAGAAGACTGCACCAGACTTTATCTGTTTTGGTACGGTTTTTATGGCTGGATGCTCTTCCTAACACCAACCACTCAGCAGAATGGACTAATCACAGTGGACATCCTCTGTCTTCCTTTCTCTGGATCTTTCCTTCTCCTATGTTTCCAACGAAGAGCTCCGCTCGAAACGTTAAACCCTCCTTCTTTCCTGAGCGTCCAATAATACTATATTTGTTCCACGTCCTCGCATTGTTGTGTTTTTTTGTGTTTTCTTGTTTGGATTAACTATATATATATATATATATATATATATACACACAGCAAAAATACATATAGAGAAAACCACATCCTTAATTGTAGAATTCACCTTACAAAGCTGATAGTTCCTTCTGTTGTATTAACATATTTAGATATCAAAAATATCATTGAAATTAATATTTCTGGAAATACATGTTACCATGTTTTCAAGATGATCCAAAATTAGTTAAATTCAAAGTGATATTTGCCTGGAATTTTTAATCCCCATTTTCTTGTTATATATAAGGAGATCAATGCTCGGGATGTTAAACCCTTTACATCTCGAAGTCTTCTACGTATGTTTTGACAGATGCACTCCAAAAATGTCCAACAGAGTAAATTATGGTCAGCAATGCATCAATCTCATTATATGTAGAAGACTTCAAGATATAAATGGTTTAACAACATCTCAAGCATTTGTCTCCTTATTCAATTCCCCTATTTTCTTACTAAATACGACTTATTATCTTGGAATTAAATCCTGGGACAGTTAAGCAACATTTAGCTACCTTGTAATTATTCCCCTGGATATTTTCTATAAATTGTAAACTCTCTGTCTGTCTGTCTGTCTGTCTGTCTCTCTCTCTCTCTCTCTCTCTCTCTCTATATATATATATATATATATATATATCATCATCATCATCGTCGTTTAACGTCCGTTCTCCATGCTAGCATGGGTTGGACGGTTCGACCGGGGTTCTGGGAAGCCAGAAGGCTGCACCAGGCTCCAGTCTAATTTGGCAATGTTTCTACAGCTGGATGCCCTTCCTAACGCCAACCACTCCGTGAGTGTAGTGGGTGCTTTTTACGTGCCACCTGCACAGGTGCCAGGCGGGCTTGCAACGGCCACGGTCAGATTGGTGTATTTTATGTGCCACCGCACGGAAGCCAGTCGAGGCGGTGCTGGCATCGGCCACGAGTCGGATAGTGCTTTTTACGTACCACCAGACCAGGGATCCTGGCTGGTTCAATTCGATTTCGATTTCGCTTGCCCCAACATGTCTTCACAAGCAAAGGGGGTTGGCAAGGGTGCCTGTCGTACGGTCGCATTGGAGTATTTTACGTGCCACGGCCACGAGTCGGATAGTGCTTTACGTACCACCAGACCAGGGATACTGGCTGGTTCAATTCGATTTCGATTTCGCTTGCCCCAACATGTCTTCACAAGCAAAGGGGGTTGGCAAGGGTGCCTGTCGTACGGTCGCATTGGAGTATTTTACGTGCCATGGCCACGAGTCGGATAGTGCTTTACGTACCACCAGACCAGGGATCCTGGCTGGTTCAATTCGATTTCGATTTCGCTTCCCCAACATGTCTTCACAAGCAAAGGGGGTTGGCATGGGTGCCTGTCGTACGGTCGCATTGGAGTATTTTACGTGCCACGGCCCCCGAGTCGGATAGTGCTTTTTACGTACCACCAGGCCAGGGATCCTGGCTGGTTCAATTCGGTTTCGATTTCGATTTCGCTTGCCCCAACATGTCTTCGCAAGCATGGGGGGTTGGGATGGGTGTCTGTCGTCGGATGAGGTTCTATATCGACTTCGCTTGCCTCAACCGGTCTTTGTGTCCAAGGGAGGAAAGGCATTCATAAGTGGGCTGGGCTCACTTGTCCTGCCTGGTCTTCTCACGTACAGAATATTTCCAAAGGTCTCGGTCTCTGGTCATTTCCTCAGTGAGGCCTAAAGTTCGAAGGTCTTTCACCACCTCGTCCCAGGTTTTCCTGGGTCTACCTCTTCCACGGGTTCCCTCAACTGCTAGGGATTGGCACTTTCTCACACACCTATCTTCATCCATTCTCGCCACATGACCATACCAGCGCAATCGTCTCTCTTGCACACCACAACTGATGCTTCTTAGGTACAACATTTCTCTCAAGGTGCTAACGCTCTGTCGAGTATGTACACTGACATTACACATCCATCGGAGCATACTGGCTTCATTCCTCACGAGCTTACGCATGTCCTCAGCAGTCACAGCCCATGTTCGCTGCCATGTAGCATGGCTGTTCGTACACACTCATACAGTCTGCCTTTTACTCTGAGCGAGAGGCCTTTAGTCACCAGCAGAGGTAGAGCTCCCTAAACTTTGCCCAGGCTATTCTTATTCTAGCAGTTACACTTTCAGCGCACCCCACCCCCCTACTGACTTGGTCACCTAGATAACGGAAGCTATCAACTACTTCTAGTTTTTCCCCCTGGAAAGTGACGGAAGTTGTTTTCTGCAGATTTTCGGAGGTAATGCTCCCGAGCATCTGCCACATACAAAAACTATCTTCCCAGTTAGCCTACCTTTGACATTGCTGCACCTCTTATGTGTCCATAGCTTACATATATATATATATATAATATATATATAATATATGGGGTTTGTGTTTGTCCTCCCACTACTTGACAACAGGTGCTGGTTTATTTAGCTCCCCAGCTTAGTTTTTCAGCAAAAGAGATCATTAGAATAAGTACCTGATGTGTGTGTGTGTGTGTGTGTGTGTATAAAACTCCACCTCTCTCCCAAAATCTGGATTTATTTGTTCAATAAAACCCTTAAAGGCAGTGTCCCTGCATGGCTGCAGTCCAGTGGCAGGAATAAGTAAAAGATATGATTGACTTAAGTGTGTGTGTGCGCAGGATTTCTGGATATACTTCTAAAATACCATACTTAATTTAAATTATTTAATTATTTTCAATTATTTGAACCACTTACAGCCACCAATGCAAATACCATGTGTGTGTGTATTGAACATTACAAAAACATACATACACACACACACACCACACATTATATAATATATATATATATATGGGGTTTGTGTTTGTCCTCCCACTACTTGACAACAGGTGCTGGTTTATTTAGCTCCCCAGCTTAGTTTTTCAGCAAAAGAGATCATTAGAATAAGTACCTGATGTGTGTGTGTGTGTGTGTGTGTGTATAAAACTCCACCTCTCTCCCAAAATCTGGATTTATTTGTTCAATAAAACCCTTAAAGGCAGTGTCCCTGCATGGCTGCAGTCCAGTGGCAGGAATAAGTAAAAGATATGATTGACTTAAGTGTGTGTGTGCGCAGGATTTCTGGATATACTTCTAAAATACCATACTTAATTTAAATTATTTAATTATTTTCAATTATTTGAACCACTTACAGCCACCAATGCAAATACCATGTGTGTGTGTATTGAACATTACAAAAACATACATACACACACACACACCACACATTATATAATATATATATATATATGGGGTTTGTGTTTGTCCTCCCACTACTTGACAACAGGTGCTGGTTTATTTAGCTCCCCAGCTTAGTTTTTCAGCAAAAGAGATCATTAGAATAAGTACCTGATGTGTGTGTGGTGTGTGTGTGTGTATAAAACTCCACCTCTCTCCCAAAATCTGGATTTATTTGTTCAATAAAACCCTTAAAGGCAGTGTCCCTGCATGGCTGCAGTCCAGTGGCAGGAATAAGTAAAAGATATGATTGACTTAAGTGTGTGTGTGCGCAGGATTTCTGGATATACTTCTAAAATACCATACTTAATTTAAATTATTTAATTATTTTCAATTAATTTGAACCACTTACAGCCACCAATGCAAATACCATGTGTGTGTGTATTGAACATTACAAAAACATACATACACACACACACACACAATATATATATATATATATATATGTGTGTGTGTGTATATAAACCCATACATCATGTGTTGTATATGCATGGTTGTGTATCCACCTACATATTTCTGTACTTTTTTTTAGTATGTGTACATGTGAAATATTTTATTGAAACCAAAGAAAGAAAGAAAAAAACGAACAAACAACCCCAGAATATATATTTTTAATTGCTTGTAAATTGATATCTGTTAAAAAACCCAGTGCATAACAAACTTGTAGTCTGAGCTCTGGTGAGAGTCAGGTTGGAATTCTAAACAGATGTAGTACAATATCTTGTATGTGTGTGCATGGGAGCACACACACATATACACACGTGTGCACATCCACTCACCTTTATACATACACACACGTGGTGTGTGTGTGTTAGGGAGTGCTGAAAGGTTCATGGCTTTAAGGGTGTCGCGAAAAGCCTAGTTGGAGGCCCAACCTTCTGAGTTTTTTTACAGGGCTTAGAGAAACTGAGGGACTGCTGTAATAAGTTTGTGAATCTGAGAGGTGAATACGTTGAATAAAATCCTAATTAACTGATTCTCCTGTATATTCTTTTACCCAAAGCCAGGACTTTTCAGCACCCCTTGTATATATATGTATATGCATGCATATGTACAGATTTTATATATTAAGAAAAAGGAGGTAGTCAGAATTTTGGATAATTATTTATTTAGCGCTTACATCTCATTTTGGAGAATCATCAGAACTGATTTTTACAGAAAATTTCTGGCTTTTTTAAAAATATATATATGGGTGTGTTAGTTGAATAGAATATGCATGTGTGTATCTTATTCTTATACAAGAATATTGTTATCTGATTTCGAAGTTTTAGTCGGCTAAGCCATTGTTAGATTCTGTGTGTGTGTACACATAAACAAATTGTCCAGATATAAAACATATAAATGTAACAGTGAGCAGTTATCATATATAGCATATTTTTAAAATTGGGTTTTTGTTTTAGGAACATGAAACTCCTCATACAAGAAGGCCAAGATCTGTCTCAATATAATGCATACACACAGACAGAAAGTAAACGCTCGACAGATTGCTAACCATTTCTGATCAACTTCTACCCTCAGTCTGTTTGCTTCTTGCTGATATAGACCTTTGACTAACTTCTAGCTTTTATCAACTTAACCTCAAAATATACTTATGTGTGGGTGTATGCAAAGGCTAGTTATTGTGCACGTGTGTGTGTGTGTGATCATCTGCAACAGCATCATAGTTTAATGTCCACTTTTCCTTGCTTGTATGAGTCAGACAGAATTTGTCAAGCCAGGTTTTCTATGGCTGGATGCCCCTCTTACTGTTTCCGAGCAAGGCAGTACTTCCCCATGGCCAGACACATTTTTCATGGAGAGCTGGAAATTAAACAACCCTGCTTGTATAACAGTGATTCTCACTTACAACTATCACATAATATCAAAGCAAGGGTACACACACAGGAATATAAACACACACATGCATACACAAGACAGGCTTTTTTCCATTTCCAGCTACCAAATCCACTCGCAAGGTTTTGGTTGGTCCAAGGCTATAGTAGGAGTAACACTTGCTGAAGGTGCCACGTAGTGGGACTGAACCCAAGGTCGCATGGTTGGGAAGTAAGCTTCTTTACCACACAGCCATGCTTATACTGTAATCTCATAAATGGATCTCTGTCAGTTTCAGCGATGACTATTCACTTATTTTATAAACTGAACTAAATGCTCATTGAATGAGTGTGAAAATGGCTTATTCAACAGGCATTGATATCATCATCATCATCGTTTAACGTCCGCTTTCCATGCTAGCATGGGTTGGACGGTTCAACTGGGGTCTGGGAAGCCAGAAGGCTGCACCAAGCCAGTCAGATCTGGCGGTGTTTTTACAGCTGGATGCCCTTCCTAACGCCAACCACCCCGTGAGTGTAGTGGGTGCTTTTTATGTGCCACCGACACAGGTGCCAGACGAGGCTGGCGAACGGCCACGCTCGAATGGTGTTTTTTATATTTCTCAGGTAGACGGTGCCATGTAAAAAGCATTGGTGCTAGTGCCACGTAGAAAGCAACCAGTGCACTCTGTAAAGTGTTTGGTGTTAGGAAGGGCATCCAGCTATAGAAACCAAACCAGAACAGTGTGGAACCTGGTGTAGCTCCTGGCATTGCCTTTTCCTGTCAAACCATCCAACCCATGCCAGCAAGGAAAATGGATGTTAAATGATGATGACGTAGAATGACAAGACCGGTCCTCTAAATTACAAGTACAGTCCACCTGATAGGCTTCAGCATGGTTTCCGTCTAACCCAATTTCACTCGCAAAGTTTAATTAAATTGATCCTGAGGCTTATAATTTAAAGAGACTTGCCCAAGATGTCATAGTGGGATTGAACCCAAGACCTCATTATTATAAAGTAAATATCTTAACCTTTGGCCCACTGCTGTATTTTTGTTCTTTGGAAATAATGTATGACTTATTTCAGTTTGGACTGCAATGAAATTTTATGTTTTGAAAATTTGTATTTTGAATTGTATTTGAATTGAAATCTGTTGTGTGTGTGTGTGTTTGTGTCTGCGCTTATGTTTTTTTTATTTTGTGTGCATTTTATTTTGTATGTATGCCTCGGGCCGACCAAAGCCTTGTGAGTGGATTTGGTAGACGGAAACTGAAAGAAGCCTGTTGTATGTATGTATATATATGTGTTTGTGTGTCTGTGTTTGTCCCCCTAGCATTGCTTGACAACCGATGCTGGTGTGTTTATGTCCCCGTTACTTAGCGGTTCGGTATTAGAGACCGATAGAATAAGTACTGGGCTTACAAAAGAATAAGTCCTGGGGTCGAGTTGCTCGATTAAAGGTGGTGCTCCAGCATGGCCGCAGTCAAATGACTGAAACAAGTAAAAGAGTAAAGAGAGAGTATGTGTATTTGTATTTTTTGCTTTGTGTGTGTTGTATTTGTGTGTTTTTATCTTGTGTGTATGTGTATTTTCCGACTGTGAGCATATAAGGGAGGCTTATAACATGGGTTTTGCAATCTTGATTTTTTTAGGAAAGAAAAGAAAATATGGAGCCTAATGTAGAATGTCAAGGCCAATCAGTTTCTGGTACTCGAACATGTCGCGCACGTCGATCAATCAACTACAAATTTACTGAGTTTGACGAGCTTATTGACAGCGCTATCCAGGACGATATGAAAAACGCGAAAGATGCTTCGGCTGCAGAATGTAAGCATGAAACAAATTAACTCTTACCTGTGTTTTTTTTTGGTTTTTTTCTCTATGAAAAAAGATTTGTTTGTAATTTCTAATAAACAACAGGCGCAGGAGTGGCTGTGTGATAAGTAGCTTGTTTACCAACCACATGGTTCCGGGTTCAGTCCCACTGCGTGGCACCTTGGGCAAGTGTCTTCTACTATAGCCTCGGGCCGACCAAAGCCTTGTGAGTGGATTTGGTAGACGGAAACTGAAAGAAGCCCGTCGTATATATGTATATATATATATATATATGCGTGTGTGTGTTTATGTGTCTGTTTGTCCCCCTAGCATTGCTTGACAACCGATGCTGGTGTGTTTATGTCCCCGTTACTTAGCGGTTCGACAAAAGATACCGATAGAATAAGTACTGGGCTTACAAAAGAATAAATCCCGGGGTCGAGTTGCTCGATTAAAGGCGGTGCTCCAGCATGGCCACAGTCAAATGACTGAAACAAGTAAAAGAGTAAAGAGTAAACAGTGGTCCCACTTCAAACCTTTTACTCTCCCCCTAGGTGTTTGGGATAATATTTGAATCTTACATAAATCCTTTGTTCCCATTAGTGCATAGACCATCAGTGATTCTTCTCCACTGTTCTCTACTCTGGGCTGTCATGGCTACTCCCTTAGTATGAGGCTGGGTGGGGGATGGCGCCCTCATCTGTGTCTGGGGATACCTTCCTGGGAGAAGGCCTTCCACTCCTTGGTCTTCCTGGTTTTGAATTGTCATCGACGCTTCTGTAACTGCTTTTTTCCCTAGGTATGTATGTTAGCCCTAAAAAGGCCCATTTTTACCTGAGGTGGTCTGTATATGTTTGGCTTCTACCCTTTGAGCTGTCGAGCACAGGAGGCCCAGGTTTGTGCTCTGCTGGAAAATTTCTCAGGGTCATGGAGGCATACTGGTCACCACACCACACCACAACAAAGGATTAGACCTTGTGAGATATTTGCCTCTAGGTGCCCTGAAGTTGTTTATTTTTTTTGTTACCCTGTTTTCAGTACCACTTCCCATCTCAGTTGAGGGATCTTTGTCTTGCAAGTTATGTGGTAACCTCGCTGATGCTAGTGCCACATAAAAAGCACCTAGTTCACTCGATAAAGTGGTTGGCATTTGGAAAGGTATCCAACTGTAAAAACCATGCCAAGGCAGACAGTAGAGTTTGGCGCAGTCCCCAGGTGAAAATGTAAGAAAGTGGGACTGGGTGCCTTGTGATAGTTGATCCAAGTTTTTGAATTCTGACAGCAACGTCTCTCCTGCACGCCACATCCGATGCTTCTTATATCCAACATTTCTCTCAGGGTGCTTATACTCTGTCATGCGTGCACACTGACATTACGTGTATATGAATATATATATATATAATAATTTTGGGTATATGTATACATTTTATTTTCAGGTAATGAAGATGAAGAGTCACATAGTGGTAAAGACATGTCGAACTTCAGCTCACGGGAAGCTCCTGTCAGCAAGGGCAAAGACATGGACACTATAATGACAGTGTATAGTGAAAGCAATGACCTTCGACCCCAAGGAATCCAAGCCAAAAAGGAAGCTGGTCGTCGCCGAGGAAAGGACATCTCTAATCTCGTGGGTAAAGGAAGCGACAGCGACGAACAGTATCCTGCACCTCGCAAAAGGCGGCCTAGGAGAAAGCTAACCACTCTAGACAGTGACAGTTACGGCTCCGATAGTGAAGAGTACAAAGCTTCCGAGTAAGTACCTTTGGTAAAATTATATTGTACATAATAATAATGTGGAGGCGCAATGGCCCAGTGGTTAGGGCAGCGGACTCGCGGTCGTAGGATCGCGGTTTCGATTCCTAGACCGGGCGTTGTGAGTGTTTATTGAGCGAAAACACCTAAAAGGTCCACGATGCTCCGGCAGGGGGTGGTGATCCCTGCTGTACTCTTTCACCACACTTTCTTTCACTCTTTCTTCTGTTGGCCTTCTCGCTTAGCCAGCGGGGTAGCGTCATTTGAAGGCTAAAACAATGCGAACGCATTGTGACCAGCGATGTGTAACAACATCTGATGGTCTGGTCGGTCATGTGATAATAATAATAATAATGAAATTATTGTATACCGTGCTCAGGTGCACCACAACTTGTCAGAAATGGTGTATAAAGTCTGGAAAGTGAACAATGTCTGAGTCAGATACATGCTTGTGTGTGTATGGAGGGGAGAAAATCAGGTGTAGTGTTGGCGAATCTCAGAAAGCATGGAAGCTTTGAAGGAGGCAGTGCTCCGACAGCTAACGACTGATGCCGGCAGTTTGTTCCATGCTTCAGCAACTCTGAGCGTGAAAAAATGTTTCCTAAAGTCATGGGAGCTGTGCTGTTTTCTGACTTTGTAAATATGTCCACGGGTGTTAGACGGGTGGAGTGCTCAGAGTTATTGTTTGTAAGATGTAATAACAAATTTTACTGTGTTTGTTGTGTTATGGAAGCTGTGAAGTAGAAGTTATTGCTGAGATGAACCCTTAGGGGTCAGTTTTGTTTCCTGGTCAGATTTGTTCTTTTTTTATATGATTTAGTCCCAGTCAAGGCTTGAAGCCATTGTAGCTTAAGGGACTATAAAGAAGGAAAAGAAGGGAGCTACAAATTAAGAAGATGTCAATCGACTGAAAGCTTAAAGGATTGAATATCGTAGACCAGAGGCAAAATAAGACAATGATGATGAGTTCCAGAGAGCAGCAGTTCGAGGAATGGCGCTATTGGAATAAAAGGACTTAGGATTAATAGGAAGCTTGATAGAGAAACAATGCATTTGGGAAGAGAATTGAAGCTGATTAACTTTATAAAGATATTTAATATATCTGAGAAAGTGTTGAGGCAGTAAGCTGGCAGAAACATTAGCATACCGGGCGAAATGCTTAGCAGTATTTCGTCTGCTGTTATGTTCTGAGTTCAAATTCCGCCGAGGTTGACTTTGCCTTTCATCCTTTCGCGGCTGATAAATTAAGTACTAGTCACGCACTGAGGTCGATGTTATCGACTTAATCCCTTTGTCTATCCTTGTTTGTCCCCTCTAGGTTTAGCCCCTAGAGAAATAAGAATCATAAGCACATCGGGCAAAATGCTTAGCAGCATTTTGTCTGTCTTTAAGTTCTGAGTTCAAATTCTGTCAAGCTTGACTTTACCTTTCATCCTTTCGGGATCGATAAATTAAGTACCAGTTGCGTACTGGGGTCAATCTAATCGACTGGACCCCTACCCCAAAATTTCGGGCCTTATGCCTAGAATAGAAAAGAATATTTCTTCATAGTAGCTGGACATGTTTTTATGGATGACTGGAAATGTGGGACTACTTGTATGATGTCGACATTCATTTATGATTCTTTCTAAATCACAAGGATCTGTATGGATGCTGTTTAGTCCAATTTCTCTTATAATTAATTGGTTGAGTGATAAATCTCACCAAAAACAGGACTCCGGTTTGTTGCCTTGGGGCATAACTTACAAAATAAACACAGCACTGCAAGTCAGTAAAGTATATATTTATTAGTTCTACAGTGTTGAGGCTTACGTTATTAAATTCTGTCACTCATGGTTCCTGTTTTGAGCTAAGTAGACTGAGGCATTGAGAGTGGAAGGTCTTGGCCATAGACACAATAAGCATTGTGAAATACTGATTGTTTGATACCCTGTTGTCATCTCCAACCATATCTTTCTGACAAACCTCTACTATGTAAAGACGAAGGTGTCTCTATGTGGTCGCTTACCTTGCTGGAAATAGCAGCTAAATCTCCAAATTACATGTAGTTGTTTAGAAACAAAGGTGTATATTAGATAATGTTTTCCTGAATGGCGCAGGAGTGGCTGTGTGGTAAGTAGCTTGCTAACCAACTACATGGTTGCGGGTTTAGTCCCACTGCGTGGAATCTTGGGCAAGTGTCTTCTGCTATAGCCCCGGGCCGACCAATGCCTTGTGAGTGGATTAGGTAGACAGAAACTGAAAGAAGCCTGTCGTATATATGTATATATATATATGTATGTGTGTGTGTGTGTGTCTGTGTTTGTCCCCCTAGCATTGCTTGACAACCGATGCTGGTATGTTTACGTCCCTGTCACTTAGTGGTTCAGCAAAAGAGACTGATAGAATAAGTACTGGGCTTACAAAGAATAAGTCCCGGGGTCGATTTTCTCGACTAAAGGCGGTGCTCCAGCATGGCCACAGGCAAATGACTGAAACAAGTAAAAGAGTAAAGAGAATGTGTAATGTGTTGAGCAAAATCAGATTGATTATAGATCTGCTCGTTCATAGTTGTCTTTGAGCTAATCAGCTAATTCGATCCCAGATGGAGCAGGCCACTCCTCATCCGAACAAAGGCTCACCTAAAAGATTAAGAACCTTATTCAAAAGATGTATTGGAGTATTGCATGTTATTTTTTTTTTTGAATTTGTTTTTAGGGAATCTGACCCTTCTGTTGAAGATCTTGATCTGAGTGATTATTCAGAGGAAGAGGAAGATGACGACGATGACGATGATGAAGACTATGGTACCAGGCGTCGATCGACTCGCTCAACAACCAGACAGAATACCCGTGCCAGTCAAAAGTCATCGAGAGTTCATGCACGGAGAAGCCGGCGACGTAACTTTGATGACTTCGGTAAAAAAAAAAAATTTCTCTTTTCTTTTCTTTTTTTTTTTGTTAAAATCAGCTCCACACATTGTCTTCATAATAAAACTGTTGGAGGATCTTTTCGGTTTGACCGGCAGTTTTTTTAAAAATAATTTCCACGTAACTGAACACTTTTAAACTTCGTATACTGGTAGAATGTGTTTATAAAACATCTTTTTCTCTTGGCTTTATTGAGAAAATTCTATAGTCTGTAAGATATTTGTTGGTTTTTTTTTTCTTCAATTTCTGCGATTTCAACCAATCAATGATGTCTATTGAGGTAAAAAAAAAAAATCATTCTGTGCCGTATGAAATATGTCCCTCGTTTAAGAAACAGATTGGGTTTATTTACATTTCTGAAGAAAAAAAGATACCCTACCCCCCATTATAATAATAATAATAATAATGATAATAATAAGTGTGGTGGATGGGTGGAATTGGTAGAGCACTGGGCAGAGTGCCTTGTGATATTTAGTTACGTATTTTTGCAGTCTGAGCTCAAGTAATGTTGAGATGTCAAATAGATTTTAAGAACCTAATTTGAGACAAATAAAAGGATAGAAAGTTGCTGTGAAGTGTAAATCACCAACCAAGAATCAACTGACCTCTTCTGCTGCTCTGGTTTCAAGTAAGCTTTCAAAATTTGTAAATATCGTTTTACATCATTACAGTTTGGTATTATGCCAAGGGGATTAACCCAGTAATTGAGCGCTGAGCAGGAGTTATTTACTCATGCTGAAAATTGACATGTATTTCTTTTCTTTTTGGTTTTCCTTTGAAAACCTACAAAATGTCTTCTATTTGAAAACGTACCACATCTACTTCTTTTTTTTCACTCTAAGAAGGAAAGAAAAGGAAGATGTTGTGACGTTCATCTCAGAAGTCATTTTTGTTATTCAGTTTCTGCTTGAAATGGAATGTAGTCTACAGGGCAGGAATTGATAATTCGTTCCACTGCAACACTAATGAATTGTTTCTTAATATGTTGATTGATTTCTTTTGATTAAGTACAGGACTCGTATATTGATCCCTTTTGATGCCTGATACAAGCCCTAGTTCTATGTTAAAGTCTTCCTGTTTTAACCCTTTAGTGTTCAGATTATTCTGTCAAATGTGATGTTTGTTTATTTATATTGTTTTGAATTAATCATGCATTATCTTTATTGTGTAGAGATTTCAGTGATGTGATTTTTTAGTTTTAGAATGACATGGTAGGGCTGAGGTGAGAGGCGAGATCTGGTCAGTTTCAATGTAAAATAGGTTAAATATTTTGGCCGGATAGGGCCGGTTTGAATGCTAAAGGGTAAAAGTCGTCTAAATCAAAATTTTCATCTTTATTTTCATCCCTTTGTCTGTCCTTGTTTGTCCCCTCTGTGTTTAGCCCCTTGTGGGTAGTAAAGAAATAGGTATTTCGTCAGCCGCTACGTTCTGAGTTCAAATTCCGTCTAGGTCGACTTCGCCTTTCATCCTTTTGGGGTCGATTAAATAAATACCAGTTACGTACTGGGGTCGATATAATCGACTTAATCCGTTTGTCTGTCCTTGTTTGTCCTCTCTGTGTTTAGCCCCTTGTGGGTAGTAAAGAAATATGTAATCCAATCACTGGAACAAGTAAACAGTAAAAGATATATTTATTTGTGGATTTACTTGCCTTTTTATTTTATTTTATTTTATTTTATTTATATTTATTTACCTTTTTTTTTCTTCTATTTCAGTGGTTGACGATGATTATGACTCTGATGACAGTGGGAATTACCGTAGGTCCACGAGAGCATCGGTGAAGCGCAAAGTTAACTACCGCGAGAAATTCAGCGACGAGGAGGAGGAAATGACACCGTCTGAGGAAAGCGAAGCGAACAGCGAAGATTTCTCTGACCTCGCGTCCGACGACAGCGTGAAACCGAACAAGAAGCTAAAACTTAAACTGGAGAAAAAGAAACTCAAGAAGTCGAAACGAGTGATTCGCAAAAACTTCTCTGACGACGACGACGATGACGATGACGTCGATGATAAAGCAGACGATGGGATAAATGACGAAGAAGACACTGACAGAGGCAGTAAGAAGAAGAAGAGGAAGAGCCAACAGCAGTTTTCATCTTCCCATGACAACAGTGCTGAGAGCGATGATGAGCTGAAGAGCAAGAAGAAAGCTGGTAGGAAGAGGCGTCTGGCTGTCAGCGACAGCGATTCTTCTTCTTCATCTTCTTCTTCGAGCACTCGGTCGCAGAACCGGGTCCGCCGCTCCCACCGCTCTTCAACGCTGAAAGTGAATTTTAAGAAGCTGCTAGATTCAGATTCCGAAGAAGATTCTGGAAACATCGAGCGAAAATACATTCTCAGCAAACTTAAAAAGAACACCATTGTGTCCGACTCCGACTCCATCGCGTCGGACGATAAGTCGAGCATAAAGAACGATGACGACGATGACGAGGGCGGTGGTCGTGAGAATAAAGATAGCGGCAGTAACAGAATGGACATTGATGATGTTGGGGTGGAGGCTAAAAAGGAGGGCAAGCCTGTCGGCAACAGAAATGCGGATGCGGTTATGAAACCTGCAACAGCAGCAGTACCACCACCACCAACAACAACAGCAGCAATGCTAACAACACCAACAGCAACAACAACAGCTGCACCACCACCATCAACAACAACAACAACAAAAATGACCACAGCGACATCACTACCACCAACAGTAACACCAACAACTGTGGAAAAACCAACACCTGCAGTAAAAGCAACAGCGGCAGCAGCAGAGAAAACTGCATCGGTTGCACCTGTAAAAAAAGTTGCACAAGCTGCAGAAAAAGAAGCAACTGCAGCACCTGCAAAATCTCATGCAGCAGTACCTGAAAAAGCTGCTGCAGCAGCAATACCTGCAGAAAAATCTGCTGCAGTGTCGGAAAAAACTGATACAGCAACACCTGCAAAAACCGCTCCAGATGTACAAACTGCGAAAACTACTCCAGTAGTAAAAACTGATACAGAAACACCTGTGAAAACACCTGCTACAAAAACTGATACAGCAGCATCGGGAAAAACTGCTTCAGTAGCACCTGCGAAAACAGATATGGCAGCATCAGCAAAAACAGCTTCAGTGGCACCGATGAAGACTGATACAACAGCATCAGTGAAAACAGATCCTTCTGTGCCAGTAAAAGCTGATAGTATAGCAGCATCATCAAAATCTGCGAAGGCAGCACCTGTAAAAACTGTTTCGGGAACACCTGGAAAAACCGCTTGTGCAGCACCAGAAAATGCAGATGCAGTAATACCTGCAAAAATTGCTAAAACATCTCTTTCAGAAACTGATTCAGCTACACCTGCAAAAACTGCAAAATTAGCACCTGCAAAAGCATCTGCGTCATCACCTGTGAAAGCACCTGGGAAAACTGATGCTGCAGCTCCAGTTAAATCTGATACTGCGGCGCCTACCAAAATTGACACAGCAGCAAAAGCTGTTTCAGCGCCATCTACAAAGTCATCTGCAGCCACTCCTGCAAAAACACCAACTGCTACCAATGCAAAATCAACTGCAGACACACCTTCCAAATCAGCTGCAGACACACCTGCAAAATCCGCTGCAGACACACCTGCAAAATCAGCTGTAGCCACACCTGCAAAGTTAGCTGTAACTACTCCTGCAAAAGCAGCTGCAGATTCACCTGCAAAGGAATCTGCAGACTCATCTGCAAAAACGGTTGCTGCCATGCCTGCAAAAACAGTTTCAGAACCGCGTGCAAAAACAATTTCAGATACACCTCCGAAAACAGTTTCAGATTCGCCTGTGAAAACAGTTACAGATTCAACTGCGAAAAAGGCTGCAGCCACTCCTGCAAAAACGCCTGCAGACTCACCTGCGAAAACAACTGCAACGACACCTGCAAAAACAAGTGCAACCACACCTGCAAAAACAGGTGCAAACACACCTGCAAAAACAAGTGCAACCACACCTGCAAAAACAGCTTCAGACTCACCTGCAAAAACAGCTGTATCTACACCTGCAAAGACAGCTGCAGATTCTTCTGCAAAAACTGCAATTTTTCCTGCAAAAACTGCTGTCTTTCCTGCAAAAAGTGCAGTCTTTCCTGCAAAAAGTGCAGTCTTTCCTGCAAAAAGTGCGGTCTTTCCTGCAAAAAGTGCAGTCTTTCCTGCAAAAAGTGCAGTTTTTCCTGCAAAAACAGCTGCATCCACACCTTCAAAAACAGCTTCAGGGTCACCTGCGAAATCAGCTGTATCTACACCTGCAAAGACAGCTGCAGATTCATCTGCAAAAACAGTTTCATCTACATCTGCAAAGACAACTGCAGATTCATCTGCAAAAACAGGTGCATCTACATCTTCGAAAACAGGTTCAGCCACTCCTGTGAAAGCAGCTTCAGACTCCTCTGCAAAGGCAGTTTCAGATTCACCCACAAAAACAGTTGCAAAGACAAGTGCGGATTCATCTGCAAAAACAGCTGCATCTACACCTGCAAAGACATCTGCAGATTCATCTGCAAAAACAGGTGCATCCACATCTGCAAAGACATCTGCAGATTCATCTACGAAAACAGGTGCATCCACATCTGCAAAGACACCTGCAGATTCATCTACACCTTCAAAAACAAGTGCAACCACACCTGCTAAAGCAGCTTCAGACTCATCTGCCAAAAAACCTGCAGCCATATTTCCGAAAACATCTGCAAAGACTGCTGCAGATTCATCTGCAAAAACAGGCACACCTGCAAAGTCAGCTGCAGATTCATTGCAAAAACAGGCACACCTGCAAAGACAGCTGCAGATTCATCTGCAAAAACAGGCACACCTGCAAAGTCAGCTGCAGATTCATCTGCAAAAACAGGCACACCTGCAAAGACAGCTGCAGATTCATCTGCAAAAACAGCTCCATTCACAGCTTCGAAAATAGGTGCAGCCACTCCTACAAAAACAGCTGTATCAGTAAAAAATACTTCAACAACCTCTGAAAAAACTGCTGCAGGGGCAACAACAGCAAAATCCTCAGTGTCAGAAAAAACACCTGCAGCATCGTCATCAAAAACAGCTTCTTCATCAACACCAGTGAAGAAACCACCGACAGAAGGGACCAAAGCTGCCACAACTGTATCAGCAGCAGTAACAACATCTGCATCAGCACCAAAAAAAACAAGTGCAACTACGGCATCATCAACAACAACAACAACAACAACAACAAAAACAGCGGCTGTAGCATCGTCATCAACAACTAAAGATTCAGCAGCAAAAACTCCAGTAAAGACACCTGTAACGACAAGTTCCTCCACTCCCGCCAACACTAAGAGCACGAGCAGCAGCAGTAGTAGCAGTACTGCGTCCAAGAACAGCTCCAACATCACTACCAATGTAACATCTACGACGACGACCACCACCAGCAGTAGTAGTAGCAGCAGCAGCAGCAGCAGCAGCACACCCTCTACCAACTCCACCTCAGTCACCTCGAATACAACAAGCACATCGTCCAGCGAAACATCAGTTTCAAATACAGAGGTCCGACCGAGCGACAGCAGCAGTAGTAGTAGTAGCAGCGGCAGCAGCAACAGCTGCAGCAGCACGGTGAACAGTAGTTCGTTTAGCCAAATGAACGGTCACGACAATCAGAAGGCTGGCCAAAAGGACAGGCTTTTGGAAAAAGCGGAAACTCGGACTATTCCTGTCGACCAGCCACAGCAGCGAGACGATAGCTTAGGCAATGAGCAAATAAGTGGTCAAGATGACCCGTCGTTACACGTGGTGGGCAGCTCTACCAGCCGGTCTGGACCTCAGGTAGCCAACGTTTTAAAACCCTAAAGCTTTCATCTGTTCTATCACCAATCACCATCACCTTGCTACGCTGCCGTCTCTCTAAATTCCTACGACTGGTTTCCTGGTTATTGTATTATTTTAAAAAGACATTTCTTTTTTTTTTTACTGTCCGTCTGTCTCTCTCTCTCTCTCTTCTGTAATATCTGATAGACTCTTTTATTTTATTTTATTTATATTTTTTTTTCCTTTCAAAAAAAAAAAAGAACAACAAAACAAAACAAAACCAACAACAATCTCTGGTTCTCTCCATTCTCCTTCTTACCTGTGCCCCTTTCTCACTCTCTTACTCTCTCTCCCTTCCACTCGTTTTTTTTTTTTTTACCATTTGTTTATCTCTCTCTCTTTATTGTCCACCACCACAACCACCACCACCACTATATCACCACCACCACCAGCTGTCTGACTGTAAAACTCCCCCTCCCCCCAGCCCACTTCCGAACCATTTTATTATTTTTTTTTTTGTTTTTTCAAAAAACATGACTGGGTAATATAGTTTAATCGAATGTGGATCTGCTGTTCTGTTCTGTGTCTAAAGCCATACCAGCATAACATAAACATCCGTAAACATACCAACATACATACATACCTTACATACATAGACCCAACTCCTTGATCCTTTTTTTTTGTTATTGATCAATCATATCAACCAATTATCAAATTAATGTTTAACTGAAAAGAAAAAAAAAAACAATAAATAAATCTATGTAATTATTTAAATAAACAAACGAAGTCCCAGATTTGATCCGTTAAATCCTTCCCTCTTTCTAGATGTCATATTATTATTACAACTACTATTGCTACATTTTTAAAAGAAATCATCCTGATTATTATTATTATTATTATATTTTATTAATAATGATTTATAAAGATTGACGTAAACTCTTCACGAAGGTAAATAGACAATAAGAAGGGTGTGATGTGATTTGTACACAGATTGTTTACTTAACGTTTTGAATAATACCTGTTGGAATATTGTTCAAACCATCAAATAAACAATCTTTATCACAAATTGCATCGCGATCTTCTTCTTGTCTTTTTTATTATTATTGTTGTTATTGCAGTGGGCTTGCAGAACCAGTAGCTGGACGAAATGCTTAGCGGCATTTCTTATGGTTTTATATATTCCTAAGTTCAAAATCTCTGCAGGTTGGACTTAGTCTTTCATATTTTCAGGTTCGACGAAATACAGTACCAGTTGAGTACTAGAGTTGATGTAATTGACAAGCGGTCTCCCTACAGAAGAATTTCAGGCTTTTGTGTCTGTAGTAGAAAGTACAAATATATGAAGCCCAATATACCCATCACGACCACCTGTCTGATAAGGGTATACAAGGCACATGCATCACAACTGTATGTGCATGACATGGTGATCTTATATTAACCCTTTCGTTACTATATTTCTGACCAAAATACACCCCTTATGTGTTTCAATTAATTTCTAACATAATCATAAATTTAGTCTGGTTTCATTAAACAACTATAACTTTTTTATTTATCAATATATTAATGTGATTTTTGGAAGATAATTTAATGAAATGTTCTCAACCAATTCTATACTATAATTTTTGTCACAAAGTGACTCTAATTGCAGGTAGATACAGGTAAATTCAACAAAATATAAAATTATTAAAATTTTGTTCAAACATCGCTATAGAAAATGGGTTATTAGCTAATATTCAATTGGGTATACAACAAAATTTTACGATAGAATGTTATTCTGGGTAACTTTCTGATACCCATAATAATATTTATGGCAAAATAGTCTTAATTTCATTTAAGGTTGTGGGAAACCACTAACTATTTTTTCTTTTGCTTTGTTTACATTTAGCGTAACGGTTCGTTTCCGCCGTAATGAGTTCAAATAGACTTATCGGAAAAAGTAAAAAGAAATAGTCTATCACTTTACTCTCCTGGGAAAGTCTGTGGCTTGGTCCAGTTTCTTCAGAAAAATCACCGAAAGAAACAGTTTTTAAATTTTCACTCCATTCAGGTGCCAATTCATTTTCTTTATCGCTGTCGGAGCTCTCGGATTCACTGTTTTCACTTTCGGAAAATGAAACATCGGATTCATTATCAAATACCACGTGCTTTTTTTTTTTCAGTCATAGAGTTAGATTTATCAAGGTCTTCAGTAGAAAATCCTTCGAATTCTGACTCGTTGCTTGATATAATGAAATTCGTATCCATTTTTTGTCAGAATTACAAATTTTGAAAACACAATAGGAACAAATTTTGGAAAAAAATCTCCCATAATTCACGGAATTAAAATTACACTTCGATCGTTGTACAAAACTGTAGATGAACTGTTTACGAAGTATAATCACATGTTTTCACGAATGTACTAAAGAGATTTGCTCTGATATTCTCATTTAAATATGAATAGGTAAATATGGGCGGTTTGGTCACATTAACCAAAATTTTTTTCGGGTGGCTTTGGGCAGTTTGGTAACGAAAGGGTTAAGATAAACTGCACATGACCTTGCAGGAGGGGTCCCAGTTAAATTTCTTCTCGTCTCAACACATTGCTTAACCCTTTCGTTACCAACCTGGCTGAAACCAGCTCTGGCTTTGAGTACAAATGTCTTGTTTTCATGAGTTTTGAATTAAAATCTTCCACCAAACCTTAGTCACAGTTTATGTTCCTAACACTAGTTGAATGATAACTAAGTTATTTTACTAAATTCTTTGTTGTATTTAAAGTAATTGAAAGAAAGACCGAGCATCTCAACAGAAATACAGTAACAAAAGGGTTAAAGTGATTTACTATGAGTAAATGAAAGTCTCTCTATGCTGTCACTTGACTGGCATGCTAGAATTAGCAGCCAGGCCTCCCTCAGACCATATCTCCATTTTGAATATAGAATCATATAGCTGCAGGCATGGCTCTGTGGTTAATAAGTTTGCTTTCCAACCACATGGTTTTGGGTTCAGTCCCATTGTGTGGAACCTTGGGCAAATATCTTCTACTATAGCTCCAGGCCAACCAAAGTTTTGTGAGTGGATTCGGTAGATGGAAACTGAAAGAAGCCTGTCATTTGTGTCTGTATGTATGTGGGTATATATATATGTGTGTATATATGTATGTATGTGTGTGTGTATGTATGTATATATGTGTGTGTGTATATATATATATATATATATATATATATATATATGTATATATATGTATGTGTGTATATGTCTATGTATGTGTGTGCGTGTATATGTATGTATGTGTGTGTATGTATGTATATATGTGTGTGTGTATATATATATATATATATATATATATATATATATGTATATATATGTATGTGTGTATATGTCTATGTATGTGTGTGCGTGTATATGTATGTATGTGTGTGTGTATGCAAGGGGTCATGCAGTGGGATTGATCCTGGAACCATGTGGTTGGGAAGCAAACTTCTTACTACACAATTTCAACACACGAGGCTAAACAGGCAAGTATTTTCTCATGGTTAAGTGACAGGGCAGAGTCAAAGGTTACTTCTGAGGTAACTTCAGGATTCTTTCTGTTTTACTCGTATTCTCCCCACACACTGTACGTTGTCCTTGCTGTGCCTTCTTAAAAGAAGGGAGGTAACTCTCTTACTATATCGCTGACATACCAGCAAGGGAAAGTTCTCTCTTTTACTCTTTTACTTGGTTCAGTCATTTGACTGCGGCCATGCTGGAGCATCGCCTTTAGTCCAGGAAATCGACCCCCAGGACTTATTCTTTGTAAGCCTAATACTTATTCTATCGGTCTCTTTTGCCAAACCGCTAAGTTACGGGGACGTAAACACATCAACATCGGTTGTCAAGCGATGTTGTGGGGACAAACACAGACACATAAACACACACACATATATATATATATATATATACATATATACGACGGGCTTCTTTCGATTTCCATCTACCAAGTCCACTCACAAGGCTTTGGACGGCTCGAGGCTATAATAGAAGACACTTGCCCAAGGTGCCACGCAGTGGGACTGAACCCGGAACCATGTGGTTGGTAAGCAAGCTACTTGCCACACAGCCACTCCTGTATGTCTATGTTGGTGCCGAAACTACTAGAAATCATCAACATCATTTAACGTCTGCTTTTCATGCTGGCATGGGTTGAACGAATGACAGGTCTGGCAAACCAGATGGCTGCACCAGGCTCCAATCTTGATCTGGCAGAGTTTCTACAGCTGGATGCCCTTCCTAACACCAACCACTCTGAGAGTGTAGTGGGTGCTTTTACGTGCCACGAAAATTTCTGCGAATTATATTCTACTGTTTTGTTAAAGAAAGCAGGAAATAATGGATAACATTAGCTCTATATGTTGATGTTAGTCTGGAAATGGTAAAAAAGAAACAAAACAAAACAAAAGAACTACTGGATGATCATAGCTGGAATGCTTTTGATTGTAGGTCTTGCCCAATTAGGGCTAACTTGGGATTGGACAACTACACAGTTTAGAAATCAATGGAAATAAAAGCATTGAGCTACAAAAAACACAAAAAAAGAGAATACATATTACAAAAAAATACAATATATTTGTTCCAGTTGCCTGAGAATGTCTGAATTTTATGAAGTAATCCTTAATTGCATTATTATCGGTATTGTCTAATGTCCACTTTTCCATGTTTGCATGGGTCAGATTGAATTTAGCGAGGCAGGTTTTCTATGACTGGATGCTCTTCCTGTTGCTAATCCTCACCTGTTTCCAAGCTAGGTAAAGACTGGAAGCGAACAGCACGGCTGGTATGAGAGTGGTGCTCATTTACAATCATCACATGCTGCCAAGACAAGCATACACACAAATACATGTACACATACATATACGCATATATATATATATATATATGTCATCATCATCGTTTAACGTCCGTTTTCCATGATAGCATGGGTTGGATGGTTCAACTGGGGTCTGGGAAGCCAGAAGGCTGTGCTGGGCCCAGTCTGATCTGGCAGTGTTTCTACGGCTGGATGCCCTCCGTTAGTGTAGTGGGTGCAAACGGCCACGATCGGATGGTGCTTTTTACGTGCCACTGGCACAGGGACCAGGCGAGGCAGGCAACGGCCACGTTCGGATGGTTCTCTTATGTGCCATCAGCACTGGTATCACAGCTACAATTTCCATTGATGTTCATCGATTTTGATTTTGATTTTCATTATATATATATATATGTATGTATAAAAATAATAATGAAATTATTGTATACAGTGTTCAGGTGCACCACAACTTGTCAAAAAGTGCATATAAAGTATATGCAATAATGTACAAATGTCTGGAAAGCGAACAGTGTATGAGTCAGATACATGCTTGCATGTGTATGGAGGGGAGAAAATCAGGTGTAGTGTTGGCGAATCTCAGAAAGCATGGAAGTTTTGAAGGATGCAGTGCTCCGACAACTAACAACTGATGCCGTCAGTTTGTTTCATGCTTCAGCAACTCTTAGCGTGAAAAAATGTTTCCTAAAGTCATGGGAGCTGTGCTGCTTTCTGACATTGTAAACATGTCCACAGGTGTTAGACAGATGAAGTTTGAAAAGGTGCTCAGAGTTATCGTTTGTAAGATGGTTAGTAATTTTATGGGTGTCTGTATATATATATATATATATATTACTTGTCAAAAGTGCGTATAAAGCCTATGCAGTAATGTACAAATGTCTGGAAAGTGAACAGTGTATGAGTCAGATACATGCTTGCGTGTGTATGGAGGGGAGAAAAATCAGGTGTAGTGTTGGCGAATCTCAGGAAGCATGGAAGTTTTGAAGGATGCAGTGCTCTGACAACTAACAACTGATGCTGGCAGTTTGTTCCATGCTTCAGCAACTCTTAGCATGAAAAAATGTTTCCTAAAGTCATGGAAGCTGTGTTGTTTTCTGACTTTGTAAACACGTCCACAGGTGTTAGACAGATGAAGTTTGAAAAGGTGCTCAGAGTTATTGTTTGTAAGATGGTTAGTAATTTTATGGGTGTCTGCCAAGTCAGCTGCCAGATGTCGGAGTTTCAATGTGTCCATGCCCAGGGAAGTAAGGCGTTTAGAATATGGCAGATGTCTGATGGAGGGTATTCTCTTGGTTGCACGTTGCTGAATGACTTCCAGATGATTAATATCCTGGGCAAGATAGGGATTCCAGACCGAATGTTATATTTATATATGTATGTAATGTTATATATATATATATTATGGCTGCCCCCTCGTTATCGAGTATGACCATTGCATGAAGCTTAACTGTTACTGGTGCTGTGATCGAATGTGACTTTTTAGCCCAGCTAAAGATCTACAATGTCTTGTACAAAATTGGCAACTAAAACCTTTACCAGTAATAGCCGGCTGTAGTTGTAACTGGGCTTCATGTACCTTTGCATGTCGTTTAAGTCCTCCTGCCGAATTACACTCTCTTCCACATGCCCGACAGATATGATTAGTATGGTGTGTTACACCACCACCAGTGGCCAGGTTGTCACTCATCTGTCTCGTTTTATGACTACAAAGATGACTCGTGAGTCCAGCTTTACTGAGGCAGGGTCTTGCACAGACATTACATGTCAGAATCAAAGGAAGACCCAAAGTAAACACATAAATGTGAAACAAAGTGGGAAAAAATAGTACTTGAATACCGGAGGTCGAGTCAGAAGTTTTTTGTGATGTTTTTGCAGTTTTAATAATAATAAAGTATATATAATATATATATGTAATGTTATAATATATACATTATTGACTGGTTGATAATGTTTACAGCATATAGGCGCAGGAGTGGCTGTGTGGTAAGAAGTTTGCTAATCAACCACATGGTTCCGGGTTCAGTCCCACTGGGTGGTATCTTGGGCAAGTGTCTTCTGCTATAGCCTCGGGCGACCAAAGCCTTGTGAGTGGATTTGGTAGACGGAAACTGAAAGAAGCTTGTCGTATATATGTATATATATGTGTGTGTGTGTGTGTGTCTGTGTTTGTCCCCCTAGTATTGCTTGACAACCGATGCTGGTGTGTTTATGTCCCCGTTACTTAGCGGTTCGGCAAAAGAGACCAATAGAATAAGTACTGGGCTTACAAAAGAATAAGTCCCGGGGTTGAGTTGCTCGATTAAAGACAGTGCTCCAGCATGGCCGCAGTCAAATGACTGAAACAAGTAAAAGAGTATAATATATATATGTAATGTTATAATATATACATTACTGACCAGTTGATAATGTTTACAGCAGCAGCACTGGTTGTAATTCATAGTTGGGGTTAATCTCTTGGAAGCATTGTTGTGGCATGCCGGGCAAATGGGTTTTACACTATTTATATATCGGCATAGACTGGTTCGATTCTGGTATGTCATGTTGATATGACACAAAAATGTCAATGGGATTAGGAGTGGGTTGTTTTGCCTGTTTATGACTTGAGGTATTTTAACACCCAGCGCTTTGAGGGAGCCATCCCCACTGTGCCACTCTGCAGTATACTGGCAAACAGACAAAACATATGTGAAGAATCTGCAATTGATAATGTTTGTGCTACTTCTAAATTATAAAATCCTTAAATCCTTCAAAATGTTTTAGCCCAAAGGCCGCGGCCATGCTGGGGCACCACCGCTGGAGTGAGAGAAAGTTGTGGCAAAAGAGTCAGCAGAAGTTCGCCATTACTCTCTGCCGGAGCCGTGTGGTGCTTAGGTGTTTTGCTCATAAATGCACACCTCGCCTGGTCTGAGATTCGAACCTGCGATCCCTTGACTGCGAGTCCGCTACTCTAACCACTAGGCTATAAACGCACATACATACATACAAATGGCGGTGCCCCAGCATGTCCACAGTTCATGAGCTGAAACCAGTTCAATTCAATACATACACACATATGGCTGTTGAGACAAGGGAGGTAATCGTAATATGTGAAGCAAGATTAGAAATTTGGATTTGAAATCAAAGAATATGACAAAGATACATATGATGTTCTTCTGCTTGTGTGGCATGGTGCAGAGTCCTGTTGCCAGACATAGGGTCTTCGAGCAGCCACCTTCTTGACCCAGAGCAGAACTACCTCCTCCAGTCACTTGATGTAGGCCTCCGTGTAGAGTCTGAGATTGTGCGAGAAGATGAACGGAGGCATGACATCGCCATCACTAGTGATCACTCCAAACGCCATGATGTTGATGGGATACTCTTTTACTTGTTTCAGTCATTTGACTGTGGCCATGCTGGAGCACTGCCTTTAATCGAGCAACTCAACCCCGGGACTTATTCTTTTGTAAGCCCAGTACTTATTCTATCCGTCTCTTTTGCCGAACTGCTAAGTAACGGGGACATAAACACACCAGCATCGGTTGTCAAGCAATGCTAGGGGGACAAACACAGACACACACACGCATATATATATATATACATATATACGACGGGCTTCTTTCAGTTTCCGTCTACCAAATCCACTCACAAGGCTTTTGTTGGCTCGTGGCTATAGTAGGAGACACTTGCCTAAGGTGCCACGCAGTGGGACTGAACCCAGAACCATGTGGTTGGTAAACAAGCTACTTACCACACAGCCACTCCTGTTTGATTTTTATCATTCTCGGTACATGTTTTGGGGACATGGCAAGCCAACAGTTGTTCTGCGAGTTCATCATCTGATCCTGGCAGAAATTTTTCTCATTTGAGAAAAACAAAAGCATATTTGGTAGGAGGGGTTGCTTGAGTTTGTTTAAAAACTTCACAATGCAGTCTTTCTTCTTGTCCTTGATGGCTTGGGATGAAAAATTGGCCCCTTCTCATCTTGTATGAGGGATACAGAATGTCTTCATGCACTACCTGCCTGATAAGGAACCCGGCCACCCCCATGTTCCTGGTGATGGGCCTGATTGACTTGGAGGGATCGTTGTCAGTCATGGCCTGGATCTCACCAACAAATTCAAGAGTTTTTTTTCTTATCAGAACGATCAGAATGAGTTTTCTGAGCTGCCGTACCTTTGTAATCACCATTAAAACTGATCCAACTTTTTTTGAATTTTTTCATTGTCCTCAGATTGACACCTAAACACTCTGAAATGTTCATATTGGAGCTTCCAGCATGAACGCCAAGCAGTACAGCATGTCGCTGCCAAATTTCTCCCAGAGTGAATTGCGTCATGGTGCTCTTTTTCTCACAGACAGTGCCCAACTGACCCTACTATACTGTGTAGTCAACAAAATAAAAAAAAACAAATGTGCATGAGTGAAATTAAAAATATAAAACGGAAACAATTTACCCATTGCATCCTGTATATATACACATACATACACACACAATGTAAATATTAAAATTGAGTTTAAGCTGTAATTTGACGGTAATTTTGAGTGTATTGAAGATAATGTCTTCTCCATTGGGATTGGACCACAAACTTGATGGATGGGAAAACTTGGTTACCATCACACTGGAGGGACAGCATTAATATTTGTTCATAGTAATTAAATGCTAATTATCTGTTTTGATATAGATTTTATTCTGTTTATTCTGGCAGACGTTAACCCTTTAGTGTTCAGATTACTCTGTTAAACGTAATACTTTTTCACTCAAATTGTTTTTAATTAATCCTGCATTATCTTATAGCTTTGAGGTTTCAATGATGTGATTGTTCATTTTTAGAATGTCATTGTAGGTTAGGTGTGAGAGGCCTGATCTGGTCAGTTTAAACATAAAATAGGTAGAAAACTTTGGCCGGATATGGCCAGTTTAAACACTGAAGGGTTAAACAATGATGATGATGATGATGATGATTCTGAGCTATTAAGGATTTTTATTTTTGCAGAAAATGAGGGCAGGCAATAGCTATGTTGTGAAGTTGTTCTGTTTTGCAGCTATGTGTTTCTGGTGGATGACAACCACCCAACCCTGGATGTGGCTAAAAAGCCACAACAAAACCTGTTTGCCATTTTGGCAAGTCAGACCTGCATGACACCACAATTTGAATGGTACTGATGATCCTGTGTTGAAGGACTTAAGATTGAATACTACCCAGTTGATGCAGAAGGTGGGGAGGCCTCACATCAGTGAGTAAGGGGGGTGCATAGGTGCTGCAAAGCAGTTGAAGTGAAGGGCCCAAAGTGGTATGCATTCTCCCTGAACACCTCCACCCCCCACCTGCCGGAAATGTACTGGTGTCCAATATGTGAAGTTCTTGATTGACAGCACTGGAACATACTCTTTTACTTGTTTCTGTCATTTGACTGCGGCCATGCTGGAGCACCGCCTTTAATTGAGCAACTCAACCCCGGGACTTATTCTTTTGTAAGCCCAGTACTTATTCTATCGGTCTCTTTGCCAAACCGCTAAGTAACGGGGACATAAACACACCAGCATCGGTTGTCAAGCAATGCTAGGGGGACAAACACAGACACACAAATACACACACGCATATATATATATATATATATACATATATACGACAGGCTTCTTTCAGTTTCCGTCTACCAAATCCACTCACAAGGCTTTGGTCGGCCCGAGGCTATAGTAGAAGACACTTGCCCAAGGTGCCACGTAGTGGGACTGAACCCGGAACCATGTGGTTGGTAAACAAGCTACTTACCACACTGCCACTCCTGCGCAAGTTGTTTGCAAGTCCCATATTGTTTTGTTTGCTTGTTTAATGCAAATTTTTCCATGTTTGCATAGCTGGGTCAGAAAGCTGGATTTTTATGGTTGGATGTACGATGCTAGTCACCAACCTTCAACTGTTTTACAGCTAAGGGTCTTTGTTTATTTTTGAAAAAATTTTATTCTACAGGTCTTCAAAAACACAGAGCAGTATGTCAGTAAGACATGTCAACATCTTTTCACTCAAAAAGTGTCAAGCAAAATGCCAACAGTCACGCAAATGTACTAGCATATACATACACACACACACGCATACATACATACATACATACATACATACATACATACATACATACATACATACATACATACATACATACATACATACATACATACATACATACATACATACATACATACATACATACATACAACATACATACATATACATACATACATACAACATACATACATACATACATACATACATACATACATACATACATACATACATGCATACATGCATGCATACACACATGCATACACACATGCATACATACATACACACACATACATACAAACATACATACATATATACATACATACATACATATAAATATATACATACATACACACACACATACACACATACATACATACACATATATACATACACACATACATACATACACGTGTAGATACATACGTACATACATACATATATACATATTCTGTTATTCTTTTATTTGATTCAGTTATTTGACTGTGGCCATACTGAAGCACTGCCTTTAGTTGAACAAATCAATCCCAGGACATATTCTTTGTAAGCCTAGTACTTATTCTATCAGTCTCTTTTGCCAAACCGCTAAGTTACGGGGACATAAATACACTAACATTGGTTGTCAACACAGACACCCAAACATATGCATACACACACACACACATATATATATAATATCAAAGGGTAAAATTAATTAATTAAGAAGTAATCAATAATTTCACCAAGTAGAATTCGGTATGAAAAAGGGACCATTTCAGAGTAAACTTAAGTAATACTTGATAATTAGGGTTCAGCAAAAATTTGCTTTACCACATACTGAAGTTTAGAAATAGCGGCCAAAACGTTAGCTATTTCTTCTACTTTAAAAAGGGACTCCCAGAGAAACCAAGCTAAGGTTTTGGCTGCTATTTCTAAACTTTGGTATGTGCTAAAGCAAATCTTTGCTGAACTCTAATTATTAAGTATATATATATATATATATAAATATTATTGGTGAATTGAAGAAATGGAGCTGAACGCAGATTGAACAGAAATCGTTTTATTTCATTCTACACGCCTTTCGAAACACGTGTAGAATGAAATAAAACGATTTCTGTTCAATCTGCGTTCAGCTCCATTTCTTCAATTCACCAATAATGTTTTAATTTCAATTATCCGCACCAACGCACGGTTGCAACGCCAGATGGTTGTACCTCCAACCGTGCTGTTTACTGCTGTGATTTTTGCTACTAAGGTATTGGTTAAGCTTTTGATTAATCTACTACAAGATTATTCATCTTTCTATTTCACATTATATATATAAATATATATATATGTGTGGTCATGTGCCTTGCTCGTATCATAGAAATATCATTGATATTGTTATTGGAATGATGATGGCACATGCTGGCAGAATTGTTAAGTGTGTTGGACAAAAATGCCTGGCAGCATTTCTTCACCGGGGCTTTACACTCTAAGTTCAAATACCACTGAGGGTGAATTTATCTTTCATCTTTTCAGAGCCAATAAAATAAGTTATATATATGTGGAGGCACGATTGCCCAGTGGTTAGGGCAGCGAACTCGCAGTTGGAGGATTGCGGTTTCGATTCCCAGACCGAGCGTTGTGAGTGTTTATTGAGCGAAAACACCTAAAAGCTCCACGAGGTCCCGGCAATGGGTGGCAATCCCTACTGTACTCTTTCACCACTCTTTCTTCTGTTGGCCTACTCACTTAGCCAGCGGGGTGGCGTCATTCAAAAGGCTAAACTAATGCGAATGCATTGTGACCAGCGATGTGTAACAACATCTAATGGTCTGGTCGGTCACGTGATCACGTAATATATATATACATGTGTGTGGAGGCGCAATGGCCCAGTGGTTAGGGCAGCAGACTCGCGGTTGTAGGATTGCAGTTTTGATTCCCAGATCGAGTCTTTATTGAGCGAAAACACCTAAAGCTCCACGAGGCTCCGGCAGGGGGTGGTGGCGATCCCTGCTGTACTCTTTTGCCACAACCCTTTCTTCTGTTGGCCTGCTCGCTTAGCCAGCAGGGTGGTGTCATTTGAAGGCTAAAACAGTGCGAAGTGCATTGTGACCAGCGATGTGTAGCAACATCTGATAGCCTGGTCGGTCACGGTGATATATATTTATGTATGTATGTATATATATATTATATATATATATGTATATATATATATATGTATGTATGTATACTTATGTATGTTTGTATATAAGTGCACATGTATATATACATATATGTGTGTGTATAATCAGAGTATACTTGGCCTGAAGGGTAGCTTGCAGTCTACCTCTTTTTTGGATAATTACTATTTCCAAGGGTCTGCTAGCTATGAAACATGTCGCCTGGATTTTATCTACCCCATTCCCTAATTTTTGGTTGTCTACTCGCATATACAACAAGCCCAGTTGCTAACCATGAACTATTAAATAACCTTTTTCTAGCTTATCGTACTTCGATATGAGGAAAATTGCCTGCCTTCTGCGCCAATGACCCTGTGTTGAAGGACTTAAGATTGAATACTACCCAGTTGATGCAGAAGGTGGGGAGGCCTCACATCAGTGAGTAAGGGGGGGGGCATTTGGTTAAACCAGCTACCCATGCCAGCATGGAAAAACAGACCTTCAATAATGATAATGATAATCGTCTTCACTTAAAGTTCACTTTCCAGTGCTTGCTTAGGTGAAATGGAATTCATTGAAGCAGCTGTTTCTGTGACTGGATGCCTTTTCTGTTGCCAACCCTAAATTATTTCCAAGCAAGGCAATACTTGTCAATGGCTTATTTTCAAAGAAGATTGGAAACGAAGGACATTACTTGTGTGATGGTGACACTCCTTCGCATTGATCACATGATTTCAAAATGATGAAGTACAAAACACAATTCCACCCGCCTGACCACCCACCCATCCATCTGTCTTTCTTCTCAGTCCATCCATCCATCCACCTTCCTCTCACTCTATCTATCCATCCATCCATCCATCTACCCGCTCACCCATCTATCCATCCATTCATCCATTACCCCACCCACCCACTTATCCATCCATCTACCCACCCACCCATCCATCCATTACCCCACCCACCAACTTATCCATCCATCCACCCACCCACCCACCCACTCATCCATCCATCCATCCATTCATTCATTGACCTTACCTACCTACCTACCTACCTACATACCTACCTACCTACCTACCCACATACCTACCTACCTACAGTGGTCCTCTTTCAGTTTTCAAACTTGGACCCATGCCCAAAAAGTGTCATACAGTGGAACTGAACCCAAAACCATGTGGGTGGGAAGCAAATTTTTTTAAACACACAGCCATGCCTGTGTCTACTCACTCACACACACAAACACATACATGCACACACACGTACATATATATGTATTC
Organism: Octopus sinensis; assembly: GCF_006345805.1. Taxonomy (NCBI): domain Eukaryota; kingdom Metazoa; phylum Mollusca; class Cephalopoda; order Octopoda; family Octopodidae; genus Octopus; species Octopus sinensis. The sequence goes on from NC_043015.1 coordinate 45,781,203, forward strand.
ATCATCATCATCGTCATCGTCCTCGTCATCATTTAATGTACTCCTTCCATGCTGGCATGGATTAGACAGTTTGACAGGAGTTGGCATGTGGATTGTGAAGCAAACCTCTTAACTACACAGCCATGTCTGCACTTATATTTATCTTTGTAAATAAACGTATGTTTAGACACACCCACCCACCCACACACACACATACACACATACACACATTCTCACAAACATGCACACACACACACAGAAACACAAATATGCACAGACATACACATAAAGATCTGCTCATAAAAATATATCAGGTGATCAAATTTGTGTGTGTGCGTGTGTGTGTATGTGTGTGTGTGTTTGTTTGTGTGTGTGTGTGTGTGTGTGTGTGTGTGTGTGTGTGTGTGTGTGTGTGTGTGGAGATATTTTAAGTGGGAACTATAGATAATCCTGTTTGTAAAGTTAGTCATCCGATTACAATTTTCCTTTGATATGTTTGCAGAAGAAATGGAAACACAATCTAAATGTTCCAGATAATAACCTTTCAATTAAGAAGACAGAAGTGTCACACCAACCTCTGCCTCTGCCCCACCCCTAAACCTACCCACTACTAACTACTTCTAAACATTCTCCCTCCCCCCCGCCGTTCCCACCACTTCCCATTTTTTCTTGCACTTTCTTATTCTTTTCTCCTCTGTCACAATTTTATTTAATTTCTGTGCATGTATGAGTCCACACACATAATGTATATATATATTTCTTTACTACCCACAAAGGGCTAAACACAGAGGGGACAAACAAGGATAGACAAACGGATTAAGTCGATTACATCGACCCCAGTGCGTAACTGGTACTTAATTTATCGACCCCGAAAGGATGAAAGGCAAAGTCGACCTCGGCAGAATTTGAACTCAGAACGTTGCGGCAGACGAAATACTTATTTCTTTACTACCCACAAGGGGCTAAATACAGAGAGGACAAACAAGGACAGACAAACGGATTAAGTCGATTATATCGACCCCAGTGCATAACTGGTACTTAATTTATCGACCCTGAAAGGGTGAAAGGCAAAGTCAACCTCGGCGGAATTTGAACTCAGAACGTAACAGCAGATGAAATACCACTAAGCACTTCGCCCGGCGTGCTAACGTTTCTGCCAGCTCACATATACAGGTGTATATATTACACCTGTATACACACAAATGTACACACATAAACAGTAGCGGGCTGGGCCTGAAAATATTGGTGGCCAGGAGATTAAGGGGGCCCACCTCCAACTACAATTCATTTATTCATTCATTTTTTGTTAAAAGTATTCTTTTCAACTGTCTACAAACACAGCCAGGCTGAATTAATTAATGCATTCTTCCAGGAGTGAATAAAAAATTCTCAAACTTGATGGAATGGGGGCCCCTTAGATACTAACATGGGCCCCTATGTATGGATTCTAATGACGCAGGATCCCATTTGCCATCGGGCAAGCTGCAACCTGGCCAGTTCACCACTGCACATAAACACACACACACACTCACACTCATACACACACACACACACACACACACACACACACACACACACACACACACACACACACACACTCACTCACTCACACACACACACACACACACACACACACACACACACACACACAAAAATATATGCAAACACTCACATGAGTTCATACAAAACAGGTCTGTAAAGAAAGCAATAACTTGAAGCATCTGGAGCTCATCTTAATCACATCAACTGATGGGGGAAGTTAAATTATATATGTTAATTGCCTATGTATCATATATCCAAAAAAGAGCAGTAATGTATCAAAAGTAATTAAGCATATGTCCGATCGTAGATTGACTAAGGGTTTCACATCCAGAAAGGCCTTAGCCTTGTGAGGTTAAGGCCTTTTTGGATGTGAAACCATTGGTCACTTTATGACCAGACATAAACTTAATTACATTTAATATATATATATATATATATAATAATAATAATAATAATAAGAAGAAGAATATTAGGGAATATGATTCCAAACTTTTGTAATTCAATTTAGTAATATTAAATCAAATTTCACAATATATAATATATATGTATATAAATTAGAGAAGAACCACCATGTAGCAATTCAACAATGATATAATTAAATCATACCATATAGAAAAAGATTAAAGATATGATAAAACATTTACCTAGAACTAAATAATGTACGAAATAATAAATAAATAGTATATAATTAGTAAATGGTATATAATAGTATAAATAAATATATAGTATAAACATATAGTATAAATAAATAGTATTATTATATAGTATAAATATATAGTCATCATCATCATCGTTTAACGTCCGTTTTCCATGCTAGCATGGGTTGGACGGTTCAACTGGGGTCTGGGAAGCCAGGAGGCTGCACCAGGCTCCAGTCTGATCTGGCAGTGTTTCTACAGCTGGATGCCCTTCCTAACGCCAACCACTCCGTGAGTGTAGTGGGTGCTTTTTACGTGCCACCGGCACAGGTGCCAGAAGAGGCTGGCAACAGAAGAGGCTGGCATGCCAGAAAAGGCATAATAATAATAGTAGTAATAATAATAATAATAATAATAATAATAATAGTAGGGAATATGATTCCAAACTTACAAGGAAAAATTCAATTTAGTAATACTAAATCAAATTTCACAATATATAATATATGTATATAAATTAGAGAAGAGCCACCATGTAGGAATTCAACAATGATATTTTCTCTTTTTCTCTTTTCTCTTTTACTTGTTTCAGTCATTTGACTGCGGCCATGCTGGAGCACCGCCTTTAATCGAGCAACTCGACCCCGGGACTTATTCTTTGTAAGCCCAGTACTTATTCTATCGGTCTCTTTTTTGCCGAACCGCTAAGTGACGGGGACGTAAACACACCAGCATCGGTTGTCAAGCAATGCTAGGGGAACAAACACAGACACACAAACAAACACATATATATATATATACATATATATGACAGGCTTCTTTCAGTTTCCGTCTACCAAATCCACTCACAAGGCATTGGTCGGCCCAGGGCTATAGCAGAAGACACTTGCCCAAGATGCCACGCAGTGGGACTGAACCCGGAACCATGTGGTTGGTTAGCAAGCTACTTACCACACAGCCACTCCTGCGCCTATATAATTAAAAATTTCACTTTTTGAATTCAAGAAAGTGACTGGATCGTGCGAATTATTTTAGTATCATTGTCCTGTCGGCTATGCAAAGTTTGCACTGTCTGCTTCCATTGAGTTATGGGTCCAGGTTGTTTTAGCAGCTTCTAGTTAACTTTATATGGTGTTCCCACCTCTTTTAATCGTCATATGTAACAGGCTAATATTGTAACATTGAGCCCTATTTAATAACCCTTTTGATATAGATGGATAAAAGTCCACTAAATTGAATTGGGTGAAACTTGCTCTGCCTCTACCCTGGTTCACCTTAAGTTACAAAATTTCTTCATTGGTATTACGCCACGAGGAGAGACGGGGTGCCTTCCTTATGTCGTCTTTTATCTTCCTCAAGATATGCTTACTCACCAGCTCAGTTTCTGATTCACCCGGGTTAATCTGGCACTCTAGGTATAGCTGACAGAGTGGGAAATCTTAGCTAAGAGGAATGTATTTATTATCACCATAGGCACAGGTATGGATGTGTGGTTAAGAAGCTTGGGTTCCCAACCACATGGTTCTGGGTTCCATCCCACTGCGTGGCACCTTGGGCAAGTATCTTCTACTATAGCCTCAGGCTGACCAAAGCCTTGTGGGAGGATTTAGTTGTACGTGTGTCTTTGTTACTGTTTGTCCCTCACCACTACTTGACAACCAGTGTTGCTTTGCTTACGTCCCAGTAACTTAGCAGATCAGCAAAAGAGAACCATAAAAATAATACGTACTGGGATCAATTCCTTTGACTAAAAATTCATCAAGGCGGTGCCCCAGCACGGCCACAGCCCAATGGCTGAAATAAGTAAAGAATCAGGGATCATAAGCCGAACTTTGCCTCCAACCCCAAGTGCCGCCAGGTCCTGCATTAACTGACTGCAATATAATTGTGGGTCGATACTTGGAGAGGCTAAAATATAAAGCAAAGAGCCTTTGTATTTTCCAGAGTTACAGCAAACACCAATGGCTATAAGACGTCTGAACTCCTCCAACTTTAATAAATACTAGCAGTATCGCCCGGCGTTGCTCGGTTTGTAAGGGAAATAACTATAAATCATTTTTAGAGAGTTATAGCCAAAAAATAGCAAAAAAATGCATTAAAAATGGAAAAAAAATTATGGTAAATTTTTTTTTAAATCGTTGACTCATCGTAGACATTTTTAGAGAGTTACTTCCCTTATATTAAAAAAAATATGCATTAAAATGTAAAAAAATGATGGTAAATTATTTTTAAAATCGTAGACTCATCGTAGACGCGCGCTAATACCCAGAAGGGCTTGATATGAATCACGACTATAAGATACCCGGTTTTGGTTAAACTGCACCGCAAAATGTGGGAGTAGTTAGGAATCTAAATCGTAGGAGACAGACACACAACCTTACTTTTATATATAAACTAGCAGTATCGCCCGGTGTTGCTCGGGTTGTAAGGGAAATAACTATATAAGCATTTTTAGAGAGTTATAGCCAAAAAATAGCAAAAAAATGCATTAAAAATTGAAAAAAAATTAAGGTAAATTTTTTTTTTAAATCGTTGACACATCGTAGATATTTTTAGAGAGTTACTTATATAAAAGCGAAAAAAATGCATTAAAATGGAAAAATATGATGGTAAATTTTTTTTAAATCGTAGACTCATCGTAGACGCGCGCTAATACCCAGAAGGGCTCGATATGAATCACGACTATAAGATACCCGCTTTTGGTTAAACTGCACCGCAAAATGTGGGAGTAGTTACGAATCTAAATCGAAGGGGACAGACACACAACTTCACTCTTATATAAAGATGCTTTTTTTTCAGTCATAGAGTTAGATTTATGAAGGTCTTCAGTAGAAAATCCTTCGAATTCTGACTCGCTGCTTGATATAATGAAATTCGTATCCATTTTTTGTCAGAATTACAAATTTTGAAAACACAATAGGAACAAATTTCGGAAAAAAATCTCCCATAATTCACGGAATTAAAATTACACTTCGATTTTTGTACAAAACTGTATTTGAAGTGTTTATGAAGTATAATCACGTGTTTTCACGAATGTACTAAAGAGATTTACTCTGATATTCTCATTTAAATATGAATAGGTAAATTCGGGCGGTTTGGTAACGAAAGGGTTTATATAAGTGTCGTCTGTTTATACATAAACACTGTTTCATACTTTCAGTTTAGTCTTCCTCAAATCACTCTGTCGCTAATTTACTCTCTTCCAAGAACATTTTCACTCACTCTTATCTGTTAGCTTCCCATACATTTTACTCATGTATCTATCAGCGTGATAGACAGAAACAAATATTACATCTAGTTTCACTTTATTCGTTGCACACTGTGTGTGTGTGTGTTTGCGTGTGCTGTAAACCAGACTAAGAAAAGCATTTGACATACACACCAGAATGTGAGTTTTCTGTAAATTTTGCTTAATTGGAGTTTAAATTTTAAAAACTGGACCTGGCATGACCCGATGCATTCTATTCTTAAAAATGCTAGGTAAATTGTAATTGAAGAAATCCTATATTGTAGATTTCTATAACTTACAACGGGAGGCAGATAAAATCTGCCTTTTATAATAAGAGATATTACTCTTGAAAGAGCAATGTTGAATACAACTGCCTGACATATGTCCTTAAACGTCATACGGCAGCTCTCACAGTGTTTTAGATAAACTGAGATCAACAGCTTGTGACGTATCATTCCTTGATCAACTTTATCAGAGGTCTCAGCACAAAGTCAAGATACAGCACGTCCACGTTTGAAAGGTTGGGCAGCTGTTTCATTACCCAGTCATAATACAGTAGAAGCTGTGTTAAACAGCTTCTCACCTGATTGAGTTTTATGCTGAATCTAAGTTAGTAATTTTATTCTGATAAGATGATCAGATTCCCCGCTGATAATTCGTTCCATGATTTTCTTGATACGGGAAGTCAGACAGATAGGCCTGTAACTTTCAGCATCTGCTCAGCTTCCACATTTCATGGATAGAGCACATACATAGCTGTGTGGTAAGAAGATTGCTTCCAAAGGCGGCGAGCTGGCAAAAACGTTAGCACACCAGGTGAAATGCTTAGCGGTATTTCGTCTGCCGTTACGTTCTGAGTTCAAATTCCGCCGAGGTCGACTTTGCCTTTCATACTTTCAGGGTCGATAAATTAAGTACCAGTTATGCACTGGGGTCGATATAATCGACTTAATCCGTTTGTCTATCCTTGTTTGTTCTCTCTGTGTTTAGCCCCTTGTGGGTAGTAAAGAAATAGGTATTTCGTCTGCCGTTATGTTCTGAGTTCAAATTCTGCCGAGGTCGACTTTGCCTATCACCCTTTCGGGATCAATAAATTAAGTACCAGTTACGCACTGGGGTCGATATAATCGACTTAATCCGTTTGTATGTCCTTGTTTGTCCCCTCTGTGTTTAGCCCCTTGTGGGTAGTAAAGAAATAGGTATTTCGTCTGCTGTTATATTCTGAGTTCAAATTCTGCCGAGGTCGACTTTGCCTTTCATCTTTTCGGGGTCAATAAATTAAGTACCAGTTACGCACTGGGGTCGATATAATCGACTTAATCCGTTTGTCTGTCCTTGTTTGTCCTCTCTATGTGTTTAGGCCCTTGTGGGTAGTAAAGAAATAGGTATTTCGTCTGCCGTTATGTTCTGAGTTCAAATTCTGCCGAGGTCGACTTTGCCTTTCATCCTTTCGGGGTCGATTAAATAAGTACCAGTTACACCTGGGTGTCGATATAATCGACTTAATCCGTTTGTCTGTCCTTGTTTGTCCTCTCTATGTGTTTAGGCCCTTATGGGTAGTAAAGAAATAGGTATTTCGTCTGCCGTTATGTTCTGAGTTCAAATTCTGCTGAGGTCGACTTTGCCTTTCATCTTTTCGGGGTCGATTAAATAAGTACCAGTTACGCACTGGGGTGTCGATATAATCGACTTAATCCATTTGTCTGTCCTTGTTTGTCCCCTCTGTGTGTAGCCCCTGGTGGGCAGTAAAGAAATAAGAAGTTTGCTTCCCAGTCACATGTCTTCTGGCTCAGTTCTACTGCATGGCACCTTGGGCAAGTCTCTTCTACTATAGACTCTGGCCGACCAGAGCCTTTTGAGAGGATTTGATGATTGGTTAGGCAAAAAGAGACCAATAGAATCAGTGCCAGTCTTAAAAAAAAAAGTCCTGGATCAACTTGTTCAATCAAAACCCTTCAAGGTGGTGCCCCAGCATGGCCACAGTCAAATTTCTGAAACAAGTAAAAGAGGTGTACGTGTAAATGTATCCTTCCATCCATGTATACACACCTGTATGTACATATGTATGTATGTGTATGTATGTGTGTGTATGTGTGTGTATGTGCTTATGTATGTATGCATGTGTATATGTATGTGTGTGTGTATGCAGGCATGTATGTATGTGTGTGTGCGTGAGTGAGTATGTATGTATGTGTGTATGTATGTGTGTGCATGTGTGTATGCATGTATATATGTATGTATGTATATATGTGTGTTTTTGTATGTATGTATGCATGTATGGATGTGTGTATACGTGTATGTATATGTATGTATGTGCATATATGTATGTATGTATGTATGTATGTATGTATGTATGTATGTGTGCATGTGCGTTCGTGGGTATGTGTAAACATACATGTGTATTTGTTTATTCAGCTGATGACACTTTAAAAAAAAAACAAGAATAAATCGTGTTCCGTATACATTTCTGTCCATTTTCGTTGTTTAGATTTGGCTTTGAGCCAACAATATCCTGTTTGTTATTATATAACAACGGATGCTAAACCACAGAATAAGGCAAACTCAACTTTCAATATATTAATTTCACCCAGCCATATTTTGTGGTGGTTGTAATATACTGGCCACCACTTCTATAGATCAGTTGGAACATCCGAACCGTCAGTCCTGGACCTTATCTGTAGCATAACTGATAACCTCACTGTTTGAGAGAACATATTAGGAATGATCTTGTGTGAGATAACAACCATCTTTGGCTAATTTGACCCTGTTGTGTCCACTGCTCTGATTGATTGGTATTTGGCACAGTTTGTCTTTGGACTTATTCGCGCCAGTGTGTAAGCCAACCAATCATGGCCTTTGGATAAGGTCTTGTGACACAGTTTTTCTGATGCCCTGTTTGAGCCACCTTAACCCTAAAAAAAGGCCAGCATTCATTATTCCTGGTCTTTGGCTCTAGACCTTCTAAGGTCTAGTCACTGACCACCGAGCTACTCAACCATGTTCCAGTTCCAGCAACAGATGACCAGCCAGCCAGCCAGCTATGCTCCTGCTCCAGCAATGACGATACTAACTTACACCAGCGACAGGCAGGATGTTCTCCATCTCCACTGCCATCATCACCATCATCATCCTTCAACTCTCCATCATCTCAATCTCAGTCGACTTCAACAATATATACACATCAACTCTGTCCAGGTTTAAACTCCATACTGTTGTGAATATTTCATTGAGGTAAAACAGCTACAGTCTACCTGAAAGAACTTCCTGTATCAAGAGACTCGGCACGGCATTGAAGTCACAAACCGCTGCACAATATGTGCCCAACCGGCATTCTGCTTCATGACCCCAACATCTTGTTATAGAACTATTGCTATTATGTACCTCACTTACGAACTGGTAAACAAATTCCATCTTAACTCAATATGCTGAGAGACTTATCATATTGCTCTGTATTCTGTTTTATACACATACACTTTCTGTCACACACACGAACACACAGACACAAACACCTATGCACATGCATTCAGACACTACACCTTTGCTAGCACCCATACTTTCTCTTTGTACACTTTGTAAATAAAGTCTTCTTCTCTCTCAAACAGTAGAATGGTTGTTGTCCTCATTTATTCCTTTTGGCACTGTATTTTATATCATGTATTTGGTTTCTTATTTTGTTAGGGGCGACCGTGCGGCGTTTTAAAGGAGACATTTGTCACCAACTCCTTATGTACGGTTGTATTCCCTACATATCTATCAGATATGGAGCTGATATACGCGTTCTCAGATTTCCTCATGAAGAAGCTCAATATATGAAAAGGATGTAGCATATACTCTAGTGAAATTCCTTTCCCCTTTATTATATGTATGGACATACGAACGCAGAAGATAGCAGCTAGCCTTTGGCTGTTATTTGAACTTTGTTGTCTCCACTACTCTGATTGGTTGGTATTGGCGAAATTTGTCTCTTGTTCTGCTGCGCCAATATGCAGCATATAACCAATCAGAGCCCCTAAATAAGATCACGTGAAATAGCCTTTTCTCAACCCCGTTTGAACCTACTGTTCATTATAAAAACTCACCTTCTCCTTGTCTCAAGGTCTTTGGTTCTAGACCTTTCAAGGTCTAGCCACTGACCACATGAGACCCAGTCAGTTCCAGCGACAATGCCAGACAACAACACCCGTCCTACAGCAAAATGCCTAGGTTTCAATGCAGCACTGTTCGCGAATTACTTCACCATGGTTCAACAGAAAAGATACAACCTGCAAGCCAGACGACAGCACCCGTCCAACAGCATTACAGCAATCTCTTTCTTTGTCGCCACCATCTTCTTCTTAATGATGTCAACACCATCTCTCTAAGTACACATTAATATTAAAACATTAATATTAAAGTTGGGAATCTACTTGGTTTTTGTATGCCTTGGCTTTTATCCAATTAATCCTTAATGCTTGATCTTGTGCAGCTATTTACAAACTTTCTGTTTCCCCTTTCTGCAACCATAACCATGTCTCACTACTACTGTTTGCCACAACTATCTTTGGGAATCTGCCATGCAATGCCTTCTTCCGCCTGTCAGATAACTTCTGTTCTTTTTTCTGGTTTTTAATTTTGTTTGGGTTTTTGATTCCCTTATGTTTTGCTGTGTCTCTAGCAGATTTTAATAAACTTTCTTCACTATTACCTACATACGAGTCTATATCTACTCTAGCTAACTCCACACAGTCTTCTACTGATATTAACCCTCTTCTGCCTTCCTTTCTAGGTAAGTATAATCTTGCTACTCCTACCCCTGTGCAGAGTCTTCCTTTCATATTGGATTCCTTCCCAGTTCTTCTATCTAGCTTTGCTGATTCAGTTTTTGCCCAATCTACAAAAGCTGCTGAGTATCTAAGTAATGATACTGCCCAAGTATTTACAGCCTTCACTAGATTCCAACCATTTGGCTTTGACTTCATTAGCTTCCTCACCATTCTGATGTACTCCTTATCAATTTTCGTTTTCATTTCTATAGTTAGTACTCTGTCATATTCTAATACTCCTAGATACTTATAACTCTCTCCAAGCTTTCAATGATTTTAATGTCTGGTTGTCTGGTATTTGAATGCCTTCACAGTTGACTGCATTGTAATTAACTGGGGGATGGGATGAGGTGTGGTGGGTGGATGGGTGGATGGTGAAATGTGTCATATTTTTAAAAAAAAGGAATTAACTAGATTCATGTAACAGTGACAAAAGGCCTGATCACCACAAACACACACACACACACACACATACATCACTGCTCTCTCTCTCTCTCACACACACAAACACACAAACATACATCCCCTCTCACATTATCCCACCCACACAAGCTTAAAAACGCATGTATCACACACACGCATACACACAAGCAGACAAATGCACATACCTCTCTCTCTCTCTCTCTCACACACACACACAGAGACACACGCAAGCACACAAACACACATAAGCTCAAAAACACACACACATACACAAACATATGTCCACTGCTCTTTCTCATACACTCACACACACACACACACACAAGCTCACAAATGCACATCCCCCTCTCTTACACTCTCTTTCTCTCTCACACATACACAAGCACACAAACACACATATATCCCACCCACACATAAGCTCAAATAGCACATCACACACACACACACATACACACACACACACACACACACACACACACACACACACACATATCCACAGAGATATAATATTAATCTTTCATTGCTGACAAATGATTTGGTGACTTTTTTCAGATAACATCAACTACTACAAGTTTCTAAAAAAAAACCCAGTTATCTCTAAAATATCTTTCGAGGCTGAGATCACCAGTTTATTTAAGATACTGTATATTGTTTTTGTTTTGTCAGATACCGGTTGGGTCCCAAAATTTGTTTTGCTAAAATTAAACAGCGTAATTACCTCTTGTGGTTGAGTAGTTTATAACTATTATGTCACACCTGATGAGTTCCGTAGCATAACCGATACATGCTGTCCATGTTGTCCAATACCGTTTGCAGCTGTTTAACTTAATACTTTTTTGAGAAATACAAGAAGAAATGTCACAGCTCCCTTTCTATAATCTCTTTTAGGTATTGATGGAGCAGGCCTAATGTCAAAAGGCCAGGCTTAAGGTCGAAAGGCCAGGTTTAAGTCAAAAGGCCAGGCTTAAGGTCAAAAGGCCAGGCTTAAGGTCGAAAGGCCAGGTTTAAAGTCAAAAGGCCAGGCTTAAGGTCAAAAGGCCAGGCTTAAGGTCAAAAGGCCAGGCTTAAGGTCAAAAGGCCAGGCTTAAGGTCAAAAGGCCAGGCTTAAGGTCAAAAGGCCAGGCTTAAGGTCAAAAGGCCAGGCCTAAGGTCAAAAGGCCAGGCTTAAGGTCAAAAGGCCAGGCTTAAGGTCAAAAGGCCAGACTTAAGGTCAAAAGGCCAGACTTAAGGTGAAAAGGCCAGGCTTAAGGTGAAAAGGCCAGGCTTAAGGTGAAAAGGCCAGGCTTAAGGTGAAAAGGCCAGGCTTAAGGTGAAAAGGCCAGGCTTAAGGTGAAAAGGCCAGGCTTAAGGTCAAAATGCCAGGCTTAAGGTGAAAAGGCCAGGCTTAAGGTGAAAAGGCCAGGCTTAAGGTGAAAAGGCCAGGCTTAAGGTGAAAAGGCCAGGCTTAAGGTGAAAAGGCCAGCTTAAGGTCAAAAGGCCAGGCTTAAGGTCAAATGGCCAGCTTAAGGTGAAAAGGCCAGGCTTAAGGTGAAAAGGCCAGGCTTAAGGTGAAAAGGCCAGGCTTAAGGTGAAAAGGCCAGGCTTAAGGTGAAAAGGCCAGGCTTAAGGTCAAAAGGCCAGGCTTAAGGTCAAAATGCCAGGCTTAAGGTAAAAGGCCAGGCTTAAGGTCAAAAGGCCAGGCTTAAGGTCAAATGCCAGGCTTAAGGTGAAAAGGCCAGGCTTAAGGTGAAAAGGCCAGGCTTAAGGTGAAAAGGCCAGGCTTAAGGTGAAAAGGCCAGGCTTAAGGTGAAAAGGCCAGGCTTAAGGTCAAAATGCCAGGCTTAAGGTGAAAAGGCCAGGCTTAAGGGAAAAAGCCAGGCTTAAGGTGAAAAGGCCAGGCTTAAGGTGAAAAGGCCAGGCTTAAGGCAAATGCCAGGCTTAAGGTGAAAAGGCCAGGCTTAAGGTCAAAAGGCCAGGCTTAAGGTGAAAAGGCCAGGCTTAAGGTGAAAAGGCCAGGCTTAAGGTGAAAAGGCCAGGCTTAAGGTCAAATGCCAGGCTTAAGGTGAAAAGGCCAGCTTAAGGTCAAAAGGCCAGGCTTAAGGTGAAAAGGCCAGGCTTAAGGTGAAAAGGCCAGGCTTAAGGTCAAAATGCCAGGCTTAAGGTGAAAAGGCCAGACTTAAGGTCAAAAGGCCAGGCTTAAGGTGAAAAGGCCAGGCTTAAGGTGAAAAGGCCAGGCTTAAGGTGAAAAGGCCAGGCTTAAGGTGAAAAGCCAGACTTAAGGTCAAAAGGCCAGGCTTAGGTGAAAAGCCAGGCTTAAGGTGAAAAGGCCAGGCTTAAGGTCAAAATGCCAGGCTTAAGGTGAAAAGGCCAGACTTAAGGTCAAAAGGCCAGCTTAAGGTGAAAAGGCCAGGCTTAAGGTGAAAAGGCCAGGCTTAAGGTGAAAAGGCCAGGCTTAAGTCAAAATGCCAGGCCTTAAGGTGAAAAAGGCCAACTTAAGGTGAAAAGGCCAGGCTTAAGGTGAAAAGGCCAGGCTTAAGGTGAAAAGGCCAGGCTTAGGTGAAAAGGCCAGCTTAAGGTCAAAAGGCCAGGCTTAAGGTGAAAAGGCCAGGCTTAAGGTGAAAAGGCCAGGCTTAAGGTGAAAAGGCCAGGCTTAAGGTGAAAAGGCCAGGCTTAAGGTCAAAAGGCCAGCTTAAGGTCAAAAGGCCAGGCTTAAGGTGAAAAGGCCAGGCTTAAGGTGAAAAGGCCAGGCTTAAGGTCAAAAGGCCAGGCTTAAGGTGAAAAGGCCAGCTTAAGGTGAAAAAGGCCATCTTAAGGTGAAAAGGCCAGACTTAAGGTCAAAAGGCCAGGCTTAAGGTGAAAAGGCCAGGCTTAAGGTGAAAAGGCCAGGCTTAAGGTCAAAATGCCAGGCTTAAGGTGAAAAGGCCAGACTTAAGGTCAAAAGCCAGGCTTAAGGTGAAAAGGCCAGGCTTAAGGTGAAAAGGCCAGGCTTAAGGTGAAAAGGCCAGGCTTAAGGTGAAAATGCCAGGCTTAAGGTCACAAATGCAGGCTTAAGGTGAAAAGGCCAGGCTTAAGGTGAAAATGCCAGGCTTAAGGTCAAAATGCCAGGCTTAAGGTGAAAAGGCCAGGCTTAAGGTCAAAAGGCCAGGCTTAAGGTCAAAAGGCCAGGCTTAAGGTCAAAAGGCCAGGCTTAAGGTGAAAAGGCCAGGCTTAAGGTCAAAATGCCAGGCTTAAGGTGAAAAGGCCAGACTTAAGGTCAAAAGGCCAGGCTTAAGGTGAAAAGGCCAGGCTTAAGGTGAAAAGGCCAGGCTTAAGGTGAAAAGGCCAGGCTTAAGGTCCAAATGCCAGGCTTAAGGTGAAAAGGCCAGACTTAAGGTCAAAAGGCCAGGCTTAAGGTGAAAAGGCCAGGCTTAAGGTGAAAAGGCAGGCTTAAGGTGAAAAGGCCAGGCTTAGGTGAAAAGGCCAGGCTTAAGGTGAAAAGGCCAGGCTTAAGGTCAAAAGGCCAGGCTTAAGGTGAAAAAGGCCAGGCTAAGGTCAAAATGCCAGGCTTAAGGTGAAAAGGCCAGGCTTAAGGTGAAAAGGCCAGGCTTAAGGTCAAAATGCCAGGCTTAAGGTGAAAAGGCAGGCTTAAGGTGAAAAGGCCAGGCTTAAGGTGAAAAGGCCAGGCTTAAGGTCAAAAGGCCAGGCTTAAGGTGAAAAGGCCAGGCTTAAGGTGAAAAGGCCAGGCTTAAGGTGAAAAGGCCAGCTTAGGTGAAAAGGCCAGGCTTAAGGTGAAAAGGCCAGGCTTAAGGTGAAAAGGCCAGGCTTAAGGTGAAAAGGCCAGGCTTAAGGTCAAAAGGCCAGGCTTAAGGTGAAAAGGCCAGGCTTAAGGTGAAAAGGCCAGCTTAGGTGAAAAGGCCAGGCTTAAGGTGAAAAGGCCAGGCTTAAGGTGAAAAGGCCAGGCTTAAGGTGAAAAGGCCAGGCTTAAGGTCAAAAGGCCAGGCTTAAGGTTGAAAAGGCCAGGCTTAAGTCAAAAGGCCAGGCTTAAGGTCAAAAGGCCAGGCTTAAGTGAAAAGGCCAGGCTTAAGTGAAAAGGCCAGGCTTAAGGTGAAAGGCCAGGCTTAAGGTCAAAATGCCAGGCTTAAGGTGAAAAGGCCAGGCTTAAGGTCAAAAGGCCAGCTTAAGGTCAAAAGCCAGGCTTAAGGTGAAAAGGCCAGGCTTAAGGTGAAAAGGCCAGGCTTAAGGTGAAAAGGCCAGGCTTAGGTCAAAAGGCCAGCTTAAGGGGTCAAAAGGCCAGGCTTAAGGTCAAAAGGCCAGGCTTAAGGTGAAAAGGCCAGGCTTAAGGTGAAAAGGCCAGGCTTAAGGTGAAAAGGCCAGGCTTAAGGTGAAAAGGCCAGGCTTAAGGTCAAAAGGCCAGGCTTAAGGTGAAAAGGCCAGGCTTAAGGTGAAAAGGCCAGGCTTAAGGTGAAAAGGCCAGGCTTAAGGTCAAAAGGCCAGGCTTAAGGTGAAAAGGCCAGGCTTCAGGTCAAAAGGCCAGGCTTAAGGTCAAAAGGCCAGGCTTAAGGTCAAAAGGCCAGGCTTAAGGTGAAAAGGCCAGGCTTAAGGTGAAAAGGCCAGGCTTAAGGTCAAAAGGCCAGGCTTAAGGTCAAAAGGCCAGGCTTAAGGTGAAAAGGCCAGGCTTAAGGTCAAAATGCCAGGCTTAAGGTGAAAAGGCCAGGCTTAAGGTCAAAAGGCCAGGCTTAAGGTCAAAAGGCCAGGCTTAAGGTCAAAAGCAAGGCTTAGGTGAAAAGGCCAGGCTTAAGGTGA
This sequence comes from Octopus sinensis, assembly GCF_006345805.1. NCBI lineage: Eukaryota > Metazoa > Mollusca > Cephalopoda > Octopoda > Octopodidae > Octopus > Octopus sinensis. Next base: position 45,796,574 of record NC_043015.1, read on the forward strand.
AAAGGCCAGGCCTAAGGTCAAAAGGCCAGGCTTAAGGTGAAAAGGCCAGGCTTAAGGTGAAAAGGCCAGGCTTAAGGTCAAAATGCCAGGCTTAAGGTGAAAAGGCCAGGCTTCAGGTCAAAAGGCCAGGCTTAAGGTCAAAAGGCCAGGCTTAAGGTCAAAAGGCCAGGCTTAAGGTCAAAAGGCCAGGCTTAAGGGGAAAAGGCCAGGCTTAAGGTGAAAAGGCCAGGCCTAAGGTCAAAAGGCCAGGCTTAAGGTGAAAAGGCCAGGCTTAAGGTGAAAAGGCCAGGCTTAAGGTCAAAAGGCCAGGCTTAAGGTGAAAAGGCCAGGCTTCAGGTCAAAAGGCCAGGCTTAAGGTCAAAAGGCCAGGCTTAAGGTGAAAAGGCCAGGCTTAAGGTCAAAAGGCCAGGCTTAAGGTGAAAAGGCCAGGCTTAAGGTGAAAAGGCCAGGCTTAAGGTGAAAAGGCCAGGCTTAAGGTGAAAAGGCCAGGCTTAAGGTCAAAAGGCCAGGCCTAAGGTCAAAAGGCCAGGCTTAAGGTCAAAAGGCCAGGCTTAAGGTCAAAATGCCAGGCTTAAGGTGAAAAGGCCAGGCTTAAGGTGAAAAGGCCAGGCCTAAGGTCAAAAGGCCAGGCTTAAGGTGAAAAGGCCAGGCTTAAGGTGAAAAGGCCAGGCTTAAGGTGAAAAGGCCAGGCTTAAGGTCAAAAGGCCAGGCTTAAGGTGAAAAGGCCAGGCTTAAGGTGAAAAGGCCAGGCCTAAGGTCAAAAGCCAGGCTTAAGGTAAGGTCAAAAGGCCAGCCTAAGGTCAAAAGGCCAGGCTTAAGGTCAAAAGCCAGGCTTAAGGTCAAAATGCCAGGCTTAAGGTGAAAAGGCCAGGCTTAGGTGGAAAGGCCAGGCCTAAGGTCAAAATGCCAGGCTTAAGGTCAAAAGGCCAGGCTAAGGTGAAAAGGCCAGGCTTAAGGTCAAAGGCCAGGCTTAAGGTGAAAAGGCCAGGCTTAAGGTGAAAAGGCCAGCTTAAGGTCAAAATGCCAGGCTTAGGTGAAAAGGCCAGGCTTAAGGTCAAAATGCCAGGCTTAAGGTGAAAAGGCCAGGCTTAAGGTCAAAAGGCCAGGCTTAAGGTGAAAAGGCCAGGCTTAAGGTCAAAAGGCCAGGCTTAAGGTGAAAAGGCCAGGCTTAAGGTGAAAAGGCCAGGCTTAAGGTGAAAAGGCCAGGCTTAAGGTCAAAATGCCAGGCTTAAGGTGAAAAGGCCAGGCTTAAGGTCAAAATGCCAGGCTTAAGGTGAAAAGGCCAGGCTTAAGGTCAAAAGGCCAGGCTTAAGGTGAAAAGGCCAGGCTTAAGGTGAAAAGGCCAGGCTTAAGGTCAAAAGGCCAGGCTTAAGGTGAAAAGGCCAGGCTTAAGGTCAAAAGGCCAGGCTTAAGGTGAAAAGGCCAGGCTTAAGGTCAAAATGCCAGGCTTAAGGTGAAAAGGCCAGGCTTAAGGTGAAAAGGCCAGGCTTAAGGTCAAAATGCCAGGCTTAAGGTGAAAAGGCCAGGCTTAAGGTGAAAAGGCCAGGCTTAAGGTGAAAAGGCCAGGCTTAAGGTGAAAAGGCCAGGCTTAAGGTGAAAAGGCCAGGCTTAAGGTGAAAAGGCCAGGCTTAAGGTGAAAAGGCCAGGCTTAAGGTCAAAATGCCAGGCTTAAGGTGAAAAGGCCAGGCTTAAGGTCAAAAGGCCAGGCTTAGGTGAAAAGGCCAGGCTTAGGTCAAAATGCCAGGCTTAAGGTGAAAAGGCCAGGCTTAAGGTGAAAAGGCCAGGCTTAAGGTCAAAATGCCAGGCTTAAGGTGAAAAAAAGGCAGGCTTAAGGTGAAAAGGCCAGGCTTAAGGTGAAAAGGCCAGGCTTAAGGTGAAAAGCCAGGCTTAAGGTCAAAAGGCCAGGCTTAAGGTGAAAAGGCCAGGCTTAAGGTAAAAGGCCAGGCTTAAGGTCAAAATGCCAGGCTTAAGGTGAAAAGGCCAGGCTTAAGGTCAAAAGGCCAGGCTTAAGGTCAAAAGGCCAGGCTTAAGGTCAAAATGCCAGGCTTAAGGTGAAAAGGCCAGGCTTAAGGTGAAAAGGCCAGGCTTAAGGTCAAAATGCCAGGCTTAAGGTGAAAAGGCCAGGCTTAAGTGAAAAGGCCAGGCCTTAAGGTGAAAAGGCCAGGCTTAAGGTGAAAAGGCCAGGCTTAAGGTCAAAAGGCCAGGCTTAAGGTGAAAAGGCCAGGCTTAAGGTGAAAAGGCCAGGCTTAAGGTCAAAATGCCAGGCTTAAGGTGAAAGGCCAGGCTTAAGGTCAAAAGGCCAGGCTTAGGTCAAAAGGCCAGGCTTAAGGTGAAAATGCCAGGCTTAAGGTCAAAAGGCCAGGCTTAAGGTCAAAAGGCCAGGCTTAAGGTGAAAAGGCCAGGCTTAAGGTCAAAAGGCCAGGCTTAAGGTCAAAAGGCCAGGCTTAAGGTG
>NC_043015.1:45804025-45831525 GCF_006345805.1 Octopus sinensis
TACGTCCCCGTCACTTAGCAGTTCGGCAAAAGAGACCGATAGAATAAGTACTGGGCTTACAAAGAATAAGTCCTGGGGTCGATTTGCTCGACTAAAGGTGGTGCTCCAGCATGGCCACAGTCAAATGACTGAAACAAGTAAAAGAGTAAAAGAGTAAAAGAATGTATGTATGTATGTACGAATGAGTGGACAAGTGGAACAGAAAAACGCACCCAATACAGTTTATCAGAGTTTTATGTATTATTTAAAAGAGTTTGATTCGGCTCTATGCGACATAAAGTTTCACAGGTCTCTTACAGAAATCTGTCTCTTTCAGACCTAGCTTACTGCATTCAGTCATTGTGCACATACATACACCTGTACTGCATATAAACGTTGCTTCTGTGCAAGAAACCCTGTTGCATCGAAGTTGAACAAAGCAATTTCATAACAGTGAAACCTATGAAAATAAATAGATAAATAAATAAATTTCAAACGCCATTCTCATTGCTTGGCCATCTCCTGGAATTTCCTGCTTAAATTCGAGCTTCATTATAAAGGGGACAAATCGCTGGTTTCTTTATTGTGCAGAAAATAAAAGAATCAAGTTACAATTGTCTTTTGTAGTATTTTTTGGAGTGTTAGCTTATGTTGCATCCTATTACATCATCATCATCGTTTAACATCCGCTTTCCATGCTAGCATGGGTTGGACGATTTTGACTGAGGGCTGGCGAACGTGATGGCTGCACCAGGCTCCAGTCTTGATCTGGCAGAGTTTCTACAGCTGGATGCCCTTCCTAATGCCAACCACTCCGAGAGTGTAGTGGATGCTTTTTACGTGCCACCGGCACGGTGGCCAGCCAGGCAGTACTGGCAATGACCTCGCTCAAATCTTTTTACACATGCCACAGGTAACGATAGAAATTTTGTAATTTCTTAAAAGTACAGTAATTTTTTTTTTTTATTTAATACAGCTGTTTTGCTAAGTCATTTTGTCATGTAAAACAAATTAGTTTAGTTTGGCTGTCCTACTGTTTGTTTCAATGATTTCATGTGAGTACACCATCCAACTAAGAAATTACAAAATTGCTATCGTTACCTGTGGCATGTGTAAAAACATTTGAGCGAGGTCCATCATCATCATCATCATCATCGTTTAACGTCCGTTCTCCATGCTAGCATGGGTTGGACGGTTTGGCCGGGGATCTGGGAAGTTAGAAGGCTGCACCAGGCTCCAGTCTTATCTGGCAATGTTTCTACAGCTGGATGCCCTTCCTAACGCCAACCACTCCGTGAGTGTAGTGGGTGCTTTTTACGTGCCACCTGCACAGGTGCCAGGCGAGGCTGGCAACGGCCACGGTCAGATTGGTGCATTTTACATGCCATATATATATATATATATATATATATATCATGTGTGTGTGTGTGTGTGAATATATGTGTGTTCAATGACAGCACCGCATGACTGGCATCTGTGCTGGTGGAGCGCTAAGAGCACCATCCAAGCGTGATCGTTGCCAGGGCCACTGACTGGCCCCTGTGCTGGTGACACATAAAAAGCACCATTTGAGCGTGATCATTATCAGTGTCGCCTTACTGGCACTTGTGCCGGTGGTACATGAAAAACAACATTCAAGTGAGAGCGTTGCCAGTGCCGCTGGACTGGCTCCTTTGCAGGTGACACAGAAAAACACCATTTGAGCGTGGCTGTTGCTAGTACTGCCTGACTGACCCTCGTGCCGGTGGCACATAAAAGCACCCACTACACTCTCAGAGTGGTTGGTGTTAAGAAGGGCATCCAGCTGTAGAAACTCTGCCAGATCAGATTGGAGCCTGGTGCAGCCATCTGGTTCGCCAGTCCCCAGTCAAACCGTCCAACCCATGCTAGCATGGAAAGCAGACATTAAACGATGATGATGATGATGATGATGATGATGAGGATACTCTTGCTCTCTTTTACTTGTTTCAGTCATTTGACTGCGGCCATGCTGGAGCACCGCCTTTTAGTCGAGGAAATCGATCCTGGGATTTATTCTTTGTAAGCCCAGTACTTATTCTATCGGTCTCTTTTGCCGAACTGCTAAGTGACGGGGACGTAAACACACCAGCATCAGTTGTCAAGCAATGCTAGAGGGACAAACACAGACACACAAACATATACACACACATACATATACATATATATATATATATATATATATATATATATATATATATATATATATTTACATATATACGACAGGCTTCTTTCAGTTTCCGTCTACCAAATCCACTCACAAGGCTTTGGTCAGCCCGAGGCTATAGCAGAAGACACTTGCCCAAGATGCCACGCAGTGGGACTGAACCCGGAATCATGTGGTTGGTTAGCAAGCTACTTACCACTATATATAAGTATATAATAATAAATATATAATCATAATTAGGGGCACTGGGGGAACAAAGCCAATACGCTAGAAGTAGATGTCAAATGCTTACAAACCACTCTAAATTTCTTTTCCTTTTGGCACAAGGCTGAATGTGGGGGAATGGACAAGAAGATTTATAAAATTTTGGACAACTCTATATCCTAAGATTTCCTGTTTTGTAATAAAAATTACTTTACACTCATCTGTAGAATGATGAGAAAGAGAGGGAGAGAGAGAGAGAGGGAGAGAAAGAGGGAGAGAGAGAGGGGGAGAGAGAGGGAGAAGGAGAGAGAGAGGGAGAGAGGGAGGGCTGTGATGGTGAAGATAAGTGTTATCTCAGGGACACTTTGTTTTTGTTTTTGGTAATGGAAGGGATGTGTGGAGGCGCAATGGCCCAGTGGTTAGGGCAGTGGACTCGCGGTCATAGGATCACGGTTTCGATTCCCAGACCGGGCGTTGTGAGTGTTTATTGAGCGAAAACACCTAAAGCTCCATGAGGCTCCGGCAGGGATGGTGGTGATCCCTGCTGTACTCTTTCACCACAACTTTCTCTCACTCTTACTTCCTGTTTCTGTTGTACCTGTATTTCAAAGGGCCGGCCTTGTCACTCTCTGTGTCACGCTGAATATCCCCGAGAACTACGTTAAGGGTACACGTGTCTAGGGAGTGTTCAGCCACTTACATGTTAATTTCACGAGCAGGCTGTTCCGTTGATCGGATCAACTGGAACCCTCATCGTCGTAACCGACGGAGTGCTTCAAACATCAATGGAAGGGATAATATTGTCAGGGCGGTGGTGGCATAGCTGGAGTGTGTACTGCATGGGGCAGCTCTTGGATTTGCTGCCCACACCACCGCCCATACCCCTGCTCCTAATAAAGGCTTATACAGCAGACCCTAAGATGCCGCCTGCCCATAATAGCAATGCTTGGGACTGACCGTTACACCGCTCCTCATCCAACTACGATACTGTGTCAAGGTCAGTGGCTTTGGTGGTTCAAGTGACCGGATGTACTCTGGCACTTAGTGGGTAAGAGAGAGAGAGGAGAGAGAGAGAGAGAGAGGGAGAGAGGGAGAGAGTGGTTGGCGTTAGGAAGGGCATTGAGCTGTAGAAACTCTGCCAGATCAAGATTGGAGCCTGGTGCAGCCATCTGGTTCACCAGCCCTCAGTCAAAATCGTCCAACCTGTTTCGCTCCAACTTTCTCTCACTCTTTCTTCCTGTTTCATGTTCCTATGCAACCGCTGAGCCTGGATGCGCATTCATCCATCCGTCAATGCTCTCAGTGTCGGGGGTTGACCTGCTTTCTCTTCTGCGGGTCTTACGAGAAAGAAAAAGGAGAGGAGGAGGAGAGAGAGAGGGAGAGAGAAAAAGGAGAGGAGGAGGAGAGAGGGGGAGAGAGAGAGAGAAGAGAGAGAGAGAGAGAGAGAGCAAGTGGTTGTGAGCCCAGTGGAATCTAAAAGGATTAATTTTGAAGATTTCATCCTATGTGAGTGTGCAGTGTTGTGCTGGATGCGAGCGGGTCGCAAGTATGAAGGCTTCTTCCGCAGGAGAAATGGAGGAAAGGAAGATTCCACTAAATTGGTGGAAGTCCTTTTGGCAAGACACCAAAAAGGATCTGCTGTAGTGTGGCAGACAGAAGAGTTTAAGGGTCATATGAGTGGAGGATAGCCTTCCCTGTTTGATCATAGTCTTACAGGAGTTGTATCACCGAGTAAAAACTACCCAGTTTGTAATGGGCGAATGGTTTTCTCTAAACCTTTTGGACCCTATTTTTCACTCAAACTACATTATGGCAGCTATGAGTGAACCATTTCACCATTTGAAAGTCCTAGAAATCATAGAATTTCACAAAAAACCCCTCAATTTTTCGCCTTTCGTTTTTACTTGTTTCAGACATTGGGTTGTGGCCATCCTGGGGCCCTGCCTCGAAGGGTTTTGTTGAACAAATTGCTTCCAGTATTTATTTATTTATTTTTTTAAAGTCTGGTGCTGGTTCTAGACTGCTTTTTGCAGAAATGCTAAATGACAGGGACATAAACAAACCAACAACTGTTGTCAAGTGGTAGTAGGTACAAACACAAAGACACATCCACACACACATGCCTTGCGGGTGAATTTAGAAGATGGAAACTGTGTGGAGACTCATTGTATGTGTGTTTGTGTGTATTTCTTCCCCCATCCCACCCCACCCCAAATAGCTGTGCAGTGGAACTGAACCTAAAATCGTGTACTTGCAAAGCCAGCTTCTTAGCAACTCAGCAATACCTATTAAATTGTTGTTTGTTCCTTCTCGAGCCATGCCTGGCTCATAAGGGCCGGTTTCCCGGTTTCCTTGGCGTATAGGTTCCCCACCTGGATGGGACGCCGGTCCATCGCAGGTGAGCTGCAAGATGCAGGAGGAAAGAGTGAGAGAAAGTTGTGGCGAAAGAGTCAGCAGAAGTTCGTCGTTACCCTTTGCCGGAGCCGCGTGTGGTTTAGGTGTTTCGCTCATAAACACCCAGTCTGAGATTCAAACCCGCGATCCGTCGACCGGGAGTCCACTGCTCTAACCACTAGGCCATGTGCTTCCACTAAATGTTCTTTCTCGAGCCATGCCAGGCTCATAAGGGCCGGTTTCCCAGACCGGGCGTTGTGTGTGTGTTTATTGAGCGAAAACACCTAAAGATCCACGAGGCTCCGGCAGGAGGTGGTGGCGATCCCTGTTGTATTCTTTCGCCCCAACTTTCTCTCACTCTTTCTTCCGGTTTCCTGTCCCCGACTTCCTACGCAACCACTGAGCCTGGATGCGCATTCATCCATCCGTCGATGCTCTCGGTGTTGGGGGTTGACCTGCTTTTCTCTTCTGCAGGTCTTAACGAATAGCAAAGGACAAACGTTTCCGACTTCTCTCACTAATGGGACGAAGACCGCTTCGCTCAACAAACAAACAAAGAAGCAGCAACAGCAACAACAACAACAACACGTTTTTTATTGCATCAGAGTGTTAGAAAGGCATTGAAAATTATTATATCACCGAATGTGTTCTTTGATATATATTTTAAAGACGACAGAATGTGATGTGAAGAAGATTTGGCTGCTATTTCTAGCGAATCGAGTAACTAACTGCATGCCACACTTTCCTATATAACTTGTAAGAATCTGACGGGTGTTAGTGGGGGTGGTGGTGCTCGGAAAAGAATATTTTATTTTATCCACTTTTATTATGTCAAGTAGGTGCTTGATGCACTGTAAATCTGGGAGTGCCGGATAAGGTCACGGGTACTATACTCCACCCTTCTCTGATTAAACAACAAAAATGATTTCGAAATTTGCCACAAGGGTAGAAGTTTTTGGGGAGAGAATGAATCGATTACATCATCCCCAATGTTCAAGTGGTACTTATTTTATCGACTCCCAAAAGGATGAAAAATAAAGTCGACCTCGGCAGAAATGATAATAATAATTGTTTCTTTATTACCCACAAGGGGTTAAACATAGAGGGGACAAACAAGGACAGACAAGGGGATTAAGTCGATTACATCTACCCCAGTGCGTGCGAAACTGGTACTTAATTTATCGACCCCGAAAGGATGAAAGGCAAAGTCGACCTCGGCAGAAATGATAATAATAATAATATGATATAAGCTTGGCCTGTTAGGCCGAGAAGCATTAATAATAATAATAATGATGGTAAATAAGTTGTGACTTATGGTTAAATTTAGGAAGGAAATCGTCATAAATTGATATGAGATAATCGATAATTTATACAAGGGGCAGAATGATAAGCTCTGGAAATTACACATACTGCTGTCCATGTGTTGTTGAACACGCTAAAATACATCACAGCTGATAGACAAAGAGTCGATCTTAACTGATAACACACTGCTCTCTCTCTCTCAAAAACAAGGTGCACCTACATACACAAACACATACATAGAAACAAAATTATCTGATCCTACGACTCGAAAAACAGTAACCACACACAAGTAATCACACAGTTAGCTAGATATGAATCATGCGTCATCATACGCATCCACACACACACACAAAGCGATATTAATTTATACATACATTTAATACACATATAGATCTCGTATATAAAGAAAGATATAACTAAAAGTATTACTATCACATAAGTCACGCAAGTTTGACGACAACGGAAATTTGGAAAAATTTAACTTAGAAAGGAAGATAATTAGATGAAACTTTAGTTCCACGTGACTCTGATAAATACACTGACACACACACACACATACACACACACTCACACTTATTCAGTATATATATTTGAAATATTCCTCGGAATTATTCAAAAGTTTTTAGGTATCTCGATCAGTGTATAGCTAAGCTTTGAAGCAGAGTTAAAAGACCTATTTTTTCCCCATCACTTTTGTGCTTATCAAAGAGGAAGAAGAAGACAAACGGAATCGACAAAGATGTTGCTTCGATTATTGATCTCCTTTTGCCTGTTATTGATCGGCGGTTGCATGTCCCTGCCGTTCGTTTCGACGTCTCATCCCGACGGTGCCCACCTCAACCTGACAGTCCAAACAATCAAAAAATACTATGAAAATTTGGCCCATCTCTTTAACAACAGCCGCGCGCTGGAACTGTTTGGCGACATGATACCTCTCGACCCCGAAGTGTACATGAATGCGGTAAGTTACCATTTGTGTCCCCCCGCTTGTGCACACACACACACACACACACAAACACACATGCACGCACACACACACATGCATACACTCATGCAAACTATCCCGCAGCAAAATTCTCTCGCATTGCATAAAAATATGTAAACATCCATATGCAGCCCGGTTACTATTTAAGAAGAGTGGTCCCGGTGCGCGCACTCGCGTGCCCGCGCATCCGCGCTAGCTAACAGCGACTGGCCGATCCTTACTTTGTGTTTTTGCGTTTTATTTACTTTGTATAAGATCCAAATTATTTACTTTGTATAAAAAAATTATTTATTTTGTTTTATTTACTTTGCTCTAAGGTAGTCGTTGTGGGATCGACTTGTCACGACTAGCTAGCGCGGATGCGCGATTACGCGAGTGCGCACACCGGGACCATTCTTAAATAGTACCGTCCCCCTTTTATTTTACCAAGACCCGAACATACTCTCACACATACATGCTCTCCCTAGAAAGACACACACACTCTCTCTCAATTTCCTATATATTTCCTTACATATACAATAATACCTCGACTATCACGGGTGTTACGTTCCAACGCCACACCGCGATAGGTGAAAATTCACGAAGTAGAAACAGTACTGTATATATATTATTATTATTTTTATAATTTGTATATATTTATTTTATTATACATGCAAAACAACACCACAGAGGAATCGACGTAAAGCTTAAATAATAAACCGCGATAAGTGAACCGCGATATGGCGAGGGTTTACTGTACGCGCATTACAAAGAAAGATACACACAACCATAATCTCTCTCTCTCTCTCATACACACACAGTCTCTTCCAAAATGTAATTCCTTAGACACACACACACACAAACAGTAGCATGATTTTGTGTCAATCAAACAAAGGCTTGTAGATAGTCGTATGTTGCCTAATCTCCTTTTTGTACCGAGATCAACACACACACACACAAACAGACCCACGCACGCACACATTCACAAGCACACAGACCTAAACACACACACACACATGCATACAAACTATATGCATCCCTTAGAAAGATACACAATATACTCTCTTTCACACACATACACATACCTATTTCTTTATTGCCCACAAGGGGCTAAACACAAAGAGGACAAACAGGGACAGACAAACGGATTAAGTCGATTATATCGACCCCAGTACGCAACTGGTACTTAATTTATCGACCCCGAAAGGATGAAAGGCAAAGTCGACCTCGGCGGAATTTGAACTCAGAACGTAACGGCAGACGAAATACCGCTAAGCATTTCGCCACATACCGTCGTATTATATGCATTATTTAGAACAACACATACATTCTTTCACTTTTTTTGGATCTTTTCGGTTTGAACGGCAGTTTTTTCTAGCGGTGTCATATGAAATTGTCACCCATAATTATGACCCTAGTATCGATCTATTGCATTTCAATGTTTTAGGGTTAGTGGTGGGGGGAGGGTATTTTTTTTCTTCAGAAATGTTAATAAACCCAATCTGTTTCTTAAACGAGGGACATATTCATACGGCCCAGAATGTTTTTTTTTACCTCAATAGACGACAGTGATTGGTTGAAATTTCAGAAATTGAAGAAAAAAACCCCAACAAATATCTTACAAACCTATAGAATTTTCTCAATAAAGCCAAGAGAAAAAGATGTTTTATAAACACATTCTACCAGTATACGAAGTTTAACCCTTTCATTACTGTATTTATTTTGAGTTGCTCTATGTTTCTTTCAATTACTTTGAATATAACAAAGAATTTCGTAAAATAACTTCGTTATCATTAAGCTAGTGTTAGGAACATAAATTGTGACTAAGGTTTGGTGGAAGATTTTATTTCAGAACTTATGAAAACAAGACATTTGTACTACAGAGCCAGAGGCAGTTTCAGCCGGGTTGGTAACTAAAGGGTTGTGTTTAGTTACGTGGAAATTATTTTTAAAAACTGCCGTCAAACCGAAAAGATCCCCATTTTTAACCCACATTTCCGTACAATATTACTTCGAAAGATACATACATGCACAATCTCTCTCTCTCTCCCCCCTCTCTATCTCCACTCTCATCTATCTCTCTACCCCCTCTCTATCTCATCTCTCTCTCTATCCTCCCTCTCTCTATCTCCATCTCCCCTCTCTCTCTCCCCTCTCTCTCCTCTCTCCTTCCTCTCTCTCTCATCCCTCTCTCCTCCTCCCTCTCTCTCTCCCCCCTCTCTCTCTCCCTCTCTCTCCCCCTCTCTATCTCCATCTCTCTCTCCCCACTCTCTATCTCCATCTCCTTCTCTCTCCCCCCCTCTCTCGTATTCCTTAGGGACATCCCATCCCCGTCTCGCCTCACACAGACGGCAGCATAAATCTATTACGAATGCCGTTCACGTAACGCAAATACCAATTGCGTAGAGTACATAAAAACGGGGAGTCGACTGGCAACGAACACGTGATGATAAATAAATAAATAAAGAGTTTTCTTTAAGTTTCAAACAACATCACCGGACCTGGCGACATTACGGGAATCTGTCGACGTAATAGAGAGATATTATTGTTTGAGAAATTAATGCCACAGCCATCCTCTTTCTTTCTTTCTTTCTTTCTTTCTTTCCTTCCTTCCTTCCTTCCTTCTTTCTTCCTTCCTTTCTCCCTTCTTTCTTCCTTCCTTTCTCCCTTCTCTTCTTTCTTCCTTTCTTCATTCCCGTCTTTCCTTTTTTCTTCCTTCTCCTTTCCTTCCTTCTCCTCCCCGTCTTTTTTCTTTCCTTCCTTCTTTCTTCTTCCTTTCTTCTTCTTCTTCTTCCTTTCTTCTGTCTCCTTCATTTCTTTCTTCCTTCCTTTTTCCTCTTCTTCTTCTTCTTCTTTCTTCCTTCCTTCCTTCCTTCCTTCTTTTTCTTCCTTTCCCTTCTTCCTTCTTCTTCTTCCTTTCCCTTCCCTCCTTTCTTCTTCCTTTCTTCATTCCCGTCCTTCTTTCTTTCTTTTTCTTCCTTCCTCCTTTCTCCCTACCCTTTTTTCTTTTTTCCTTCTTCTTTTTCTTCCTTTCTCTTTCCTTCCTTCTTTCCTTTCTTTCTGTTTCCTTCATTTCTTTCTTCTTCCTTCTTTCCCTTCTTTCTTTCTTTCTTTTCTGCTCCCTCTTCCTTTCTTTCTTCCCTCTTCCTTTCTTTCTTCTTCCTCTCTTCCTTTCTTCATTCCTTCTTTCTTCCTCTCTTCTCTTTTTCCATTCCTCTCTTCATTCTTTCTTCATCCTTTCTTTCTTTCCTTCTTTCTTTCTTTCTTTCTTCCCTCCTTTCTTCTGCCTCTCCTTTTCCTTCTTTCTTTCTTTCTTTCTTTCTTTCTTTCTTTCTTTCTTTCTTTCTTTCTTCCCTTCTTTCTTTCTTCCCTCCTTCCTTCCTCCTTTCTTTCTTTCTTCCCTTCTCCTTTCTTTATTCCTTCCTTCCTTTCTTTCTTTCTTCCTCCCTCCCTCCCTTCCTTTCCTTTATATATTAAGGTGTAATGAATGGCCTATATACTCATTAGTCCGCGCGAGCAAATATCAACGCGAATACAGACTCAAGGTAAAAGGCTTTAGAAACGAGTTAAAAGTGCTGTGGCGTGGAAACACGAGAGAGAGAGCAGCGAGATACGTAGAATTCCTGAAACCCAACGCGTAACCAACTGGTTTCTAAGCAACACGGCCATGCCTTACTTTATTATAAAATATAGGACAAGAATATTCTTGTATAAGTCAAATGATTTGAAAACTGAAGTCGTTATAAGAGAGTGAATTAACACCTCTTTTACTCTTTTACTTGATTCAGTCATTTATTTGACTGCGGCCATGCTGGAGCACCGCCTTTTAGTCGAGCAAATCGACTCCAGGACTTATTCTTTGTAAGCCTAGAAACTTATTCTATCGGTCTCTTTTTGCCGAACCGCTAAGTTACGGGGACGTAAATACACCAGCATCGGTTGTCAAGTGATGTTGGGGCGGGGGGACAAACACAGACAAACACACACACGTACACACACCACACACACACATATATATACGACGGGCTTCTTTCAGTTTCCGTCAACCAAATCCACTCTTCAGTTGAGTGAGTTACATTGTTACCCCACTCGAGCCACTGCCAGAAAAAGAGTATCTAAGCATAGAGGGGACAAACAAGGATAGACAAAGGAATTAAGTCGATTACATCGGCCCACTTATTTAATCGACCCCGAAAGGATGAAAAGCAAAGTCGACCTCGACGTTTTCTTTTCTGACATAGGTTTGACAACAGTTTGACTAGAGCTGGTAAGCCGAAGAACTGTACTAAACTCCAGTTTGTTTTGGGTTGGTTTGTACACCTCGATGCTTCCTTACACCAACCACTTTAAGGGTGTAGTGGGTACCTTTTACGTGTCGTTGTCACAGGTGTCTTTTACGTGTCACCGTCACGGGTGTCTTTTATATGTTACAACTACGATGGGCCGAAAATCATGCATAAAATAAGTTCAGCACGCTCAGGAATTGTCAAAGCCATGCTTCAATTTCTCTAAAATTGAATAAAATAAACAAAATAATGATGAATAGACACGTACTTGCACATGATGAACATAATGATAACAACAACAACAACAATAATAACGAAATATAAATAAAGTGTCAAGCGTTCTTGTGCGTGACGTTTGCCCCACTTTTGGCCTTGTATATTACTTTACTTATGATATGTGTTTGTGTGTGTGTGTCTGTGTCTGTATTTGTATATATCCTACGGCCGTTTCTTGAAACGGCCGTAGGATATATACAAATTCGATCTTTCGGCTTAAGTATTCACTTATTAGCTACCTATTCATCTTTTGATATTTATGATTTTTAATTGTATACTTTTAACATCCGACCTTTTTCTGTTTTGAAACGGATGCAAACGATCTCTTACGAATATATGTTTTATATTTTATATTTGTATATTTTTTTATATATTTATGTTTATAAATATTTTTATTTCTTTTACTTGTTTCAGTAATTAATTGCGGCCATGCTGGAGCACCGAATTTAGTCGAACAAAGACTTACAAAAAATAAGCCTCAAGGCTTATTCTTTGTAGGTCTCCCGGTCTCTTTTGCCGAACCGTTAAGTTACAAGGACATAAACACACCAATATCGGTTCCGAAGCCTCGTCGGTGGGATTTGTGCCACCGACGGTGGAAGTTGTGGCCTCGACCCATGTGGAGGAGGAATTTTTGGTCTTCTTCCGCAGGGGAGAGGCGGTGGGAAAGTTTACTAAAAAGTTTGTCAGGGGAGGAGACATAACTTGCATTAAAGATCCTGGATGGCCTCTTTAGGTAGCTGTGGAGGTCATCTCAGACACGAATCTTTTCAAGGTAATAAACTCCTTCCCAGAAGATGTATTCCGCTTCCGATTAAGGCGCCCTTGACTGGCACTATCGAAGTGCTTAAGTGACGCTTTGAGTCTGGTCGGGTGCCAGCGGGGCGGAAATTCGTAAAATTTATGGCGCGTAAGAGAAAATGTAAGAGGCCTAGTGTCTCATTTGTAAGGACATTGTGTTATTTTTGGTAAGAGGCTTAGTGCCTCATTGTAAGGATCCTGTGTCCAATGGAACATTAGTAGACGGTTTATTACCTCAAATTGTGTGTTTTGTCAAAGAACAATGTTTTCGAGAAGCAGCGACGGGGGCGTCGTCTGCCTTCCCTCATTAATACCATTTCTTTCATTATTCTTCTCATTAATGTTATTGTCCAGCCCGCAGCTACTACTTCTATGTAATGCCTTGAAGGCAAATTGAATGAAATAAAGTAGCATGCTTACCAACCACATGGTTCCGGGTTCAATCCCACTGCGTGGCACCTTGGGCAAGTGTCTTCTATTGTAGGCTCGGGCCGACTAAAGCCTTGTGAGTAGATTTGGTAGATGGAAACTGAAAGAAGCTCATCGTATATATATATATGTATGTATGTATGTATGTATGTATGTGTGTGTGTGTGTGTGTGTGTGTGTGTGTGTGTGTGGTCTGTGATTGTACCCCCACCATCGCTTGACAACCGATGCTGGTGTGTCTACGTCCCTGTAACTTAACGGTTCGGCCAAAGAGACCGATAGAATAAGTTCTGTGGTTGATCTGTTCGACTTTAGGCGGTGCTACCGCATGGCCGCAGTCAAATGACTGAAACAAGTAAAAGAATAAAAAAAAAATACCCCTCGACCACCTCGCATATATATGTAGTTGTAGACATCAGTGAGTGGTTCATAAGTTGGCCTCCTGACTATGTGCCGCCGTGTGGCACGTTAGGCAAATGGCTTCTTCTATATCACCAGGTTATCCAAGGTGTTTGTATGTGAATTTGGTAGACAGAAACCGTGTAGGCGGCGAGCTGGCAGAAACGTTAGCACGCCGGGCGAAATGCTTAGCGGTATTTCGTCTGCCGTTACGTTCTGAGTTCAAATTCCGCCGAGGTCGACTTTGCCTTTCATCCTTTCAGGGTCGATAAATTAAGTACCAGTTACGCACTGGGTCGATGTAATTGACTTAATCCGTTTGTCTGTCCTTGTTTGTCTCCTATGTGTTTAGCCCCTTGTGGGTAATAAAGAAATAGGTATTTGGTCTGCCGCTACGTTCTGAGTTCAAATTCCGCCGAGGTCGACTTTGCCTTTCATCCTTTCGGGTTCGATAAATTAAGTACCAGTTACGCACAGAGGTCGATATAATCGACTTAATCCGTTTGTCTATCCTTGTTTGTCCCCTCTGTGTGTAGCCCCTTGTGGGCTGTAAAGAAATAAGAAACCGTGTAAAAGCCCGTTGCGAGCGCGCTAGGATTAAATGAAAAAAATATCCATTCAGTCACAGATGAAAATATTAGTTTCAAATTTGGTAGAGTCGACTGTTAATATCTGATTTTTTTTTCCGTCATGGGAGAAAGCTTGGATCTTTTCGGTTTGAACGGCAGTTTTTTCTAGCGGTGTCATATGAAATTGTCACCCATAATTATAACCCTAGTATCGATCTATTGCATTTCAATCTGTTTTAGGGTTAGGGTTAGGGTGGGGGGAAGGTAGGTATTTTTTTCTTTAGAAATGTAAATAAACCCAATCTGTTCTTAAACGAGGGACTATTCATACGGCACAGAATGTTTTCATCTCAATAGACGTCATTGGTTGGTTGAAATTGCAGAAATTGAAGAAAAAAACAACAAATATCTTACAAACGTATAGAATTTTCTCAATAAAGCCAAGAGAAAAAGATGTTTTATAAACACATTCTACCAGTATACGAAGTTTAAAAGTGTTTAGTTACGTGGAAATTATGTTAAAAACTGCCGTTCAAACAGAAAACACCCGAAAAAATATCTATTTAGTCACACTTGAAAATATTAATTCCAAATTAAGTAGAGTCAACTGTTAATTATCTGATTTTTTTTCTGTCATGGGAGAAAGCTTCTCTGTATACGCTGTGTGTCCAATAACACAAATGATCCATCCTTTCACCGATGTTATCCAATGATGGAAAATAACAACGATCAGACATTCACATTCAAATCTGCCAGACGTTTTGAAGAAGGAATAGAAACGCTGTTATTCGGATTCTCGCTCTTCTCCGTGTAGCTCATGAATTTTTACTGGAAAAATATTTCAGGATGTTACCGCATTACAAGGGGAAATAACTCAGTTAACAGCGTGGAAGCGAGGTAACTCGGTAAATTCCACCGTTCGATGAAGTTTAATGAAATGTTTCCGAAATGTTTCCAGCGGTTGAATTGAATTCCCTCGTTACTCAGATACGAAGAATTTGACGTGCAATATGTGTGGTAAGTAGCTTGCTTACCAACCACATGGTTCCGGGTTCAGTCTCACTGCGTGGCACCCTTGGGCAAGTGTCTTCTACTATAGCCTCGGGCCGACCAAAGCCTTGTGAGTGGATTTGGAAGACGGAAACTGAAAGAAGTCCGTCGTATATATGTATATATGTGTGTGTGTGTGTATATATATATATATATATATATATATATATACACACACACACACACACACACACCACACACATATATATATTGTTGTTGTTGTTGGTATCCTTTTTGTCTCATATATATATGTATGTATATATATATATGAGTGTGTGTATGTGTGTGTGTATATGTTGTGTATCTGTGTTTGTCCCCCCAACATCGCTTGACAACCGATGCTGGTGTGTTTACGTCCCCGTACCTTAGCGGTTCGGCAAAAGAGACCAATAGAATAAGTACTAGGCTTACAAAGAATAAGTCCTGGGGTCGATATGATTCGACTAAAAGCGGTGCTCCAGCATGGCCGCCGTCAAATGACTGAAACAAGTAAAAGAGAGAGTAAGAGTATTGCCTCCCATAATATAGAAACATTTGTCATGGCGCCAGCAGAGAAACTGGAAAGGAGGATGGCGAGGGAGATGCACTGGAACAACCACTCTGACACCCATCTCTGCTCTGATAGTGTTGAGCAGGGATATGGTCTGGGGACCAAGGGTGCTGGAGGTCTCTCAATCGCCACAGGTTCGAGCATAAACCTGGCAGAAAGCGACCGATACTCTTTCTCTATTTACTTGTTTCAGTCATTTGACTGCGGCCATGCTGGAGCACCACCTTTAGTTGAGCAAATCGACCCCGGGATTTATTCTTTGTAAGCCCAGTACTTATTCTATCAATCTCTGTTGCCGAACCGCTAAGTTACGGGGACGTAAACACACCAGCATCGGTTGTCAAGCGATGTTGGGGGGGGGGGACAAACACAGACACACAAACATATACACACACATACATATATATATACATATATATGACAGGCTTCTTTCAGTTTCCATCTACCAAATCCACTCACAAGGCATTGGTCGGCCCAAGACTATAGCAGAAGACACTTGCCCAAGATGCCACGCAGTGGGACTGAACCCGGAACTATGTGGTTGGTAAGCAAGCTACTTACCACACAGCCACTCCTGCATACCTGCACAGTTTTTTTTTTTCTCAGCCTGACGAGTAGCAAAGCTTGGGGCTGGTAGCTGACAACATCAAGTCGGCATTGAAGAAGTTGTCACAACATGTGACATCCCTGTGGAGGGGGCCTACTGTCAAGGAACAGGAAAATTATCATACTGTCCGGCCTTTTACTGACCGTTCGGTCTAGCCCCGCTGGGTCGAAGGTTAGTCTGCGGCGTCTGGGCCATGCTTTATGATCTTGTTAAGGGCAGCATGGCACAGAAGGTGGAATAGACACGATAAAAATGAAGGGTAAGTGTTGGTTGATCTCTCTGTCACTCTTAGGCCTCTTGATTCCGTCACCACCACCACCACCAATTTGTAGTTTCGAGATTTTGATGGTGTAATTGTTATTTTTTAGAATGATGTTGTAGGGTAGGTGTGAGAGGCCGGATCCAGCCAGTTTGAACATAAAACGAGGTAGAACATTTGGTCTGGATATGGCTTGGTTCAAATGCTAAAGGGTCTTAGACTATGATGCAAAACAGCTGATTCTGTTTAATATTAAAACAACTGACTTAGTTCCAAGATACATCTCACCGATGCTCTGCAGATACATCAGCATTGATAATTTCTGGAGTCTTGAGATGGGGCAGGGGGGGGGGGAGGGGCGTCCCTCAAGAATCCCTGGATACCTACAACGGCCCATTCTCAGAAAATCTGGAAACACCAGATTCATGGCTGATTGGGTCCACAGGGTCAAATCCTTGTCCGGTAGTGGATCGATCCCAAAATCTAATCAGTTCGTGGCAGTAATGAGGCCCAACATCCCTGAAAGTTTCATCTGAATCCATCCAGCGGTTCTTTTAACATCAAATCCCCATCTCTCTCCCTCCCTCTCTCACCTAGTTGATCTAGCCAGGGTTGGGACCAAGTCCCAGCTTGCATCCCAGGTTGCATCAAACCACTGGTTTGCCTTTCTGCGGTGGCGAGCTGGCAGAAACGTTAGCACGCCGGGCGAAATGCTTAGCGGTATTTCGTCTGCCGCTACGTTCTGAGTTCAAATTCCGCCGAGGTCGACTTTGCCTTTCATCCTTTCGGGGTCGATAAATTAAGTACCATTTACGCACTGGGGTTGATATAATCGACTTAATTCGTTTGTCTGTCCTTGTTTGTCCTCTCTGTGTTTAGCCCCTTATGGGTAGTAAAGAAATAGGTATTTCGTCTGCCGCTACGTTCTGAGTTCAAATTCCGCCGAGGTCGACTTTCCCTTTCATCCTTTCGGGGTCGATAAATTAAGTACCAGTTATGCACTGGGGTTGATATAATCGACTTAATTCGTTTGTCTGTCCTTGTTTGTCCTCTCTGTGTTTAGCCCCTTATGGGTAGTAAAGAAATAGGTTTGCCCTTTCTGCCCAAAGTCACCTAGTGGCCATCTCCACAGCTGGTATAATGGCATTTATGTCCCTTCTTTTTGCCATGTCAATAACTCCAAGACTTGTGGAGGAGGTGAATTAGTGTTCTGCCCTTACTGCCATCATACATTGTCCTCAAAAATTCCTTTTTATTGAAGGTTATATTTTATTCTTTTATTCTCAGAGCCAGCTCATTACAAGCAAAGGTTATCCATGTGAAGATCACACAGTTCTCACCGAAGATGGCTTCTATTTGGAAATGCAAAGAATTCCTCATGGAATCAAAAACCAGGACACGAAAAAAGTCAGGCCAGTCGTATTCTTGCAACATGGAGTTCTGGGATCTTCGACCAATTTCTTAACAAATCTGCAAATGAATCTCTAGGTATGGTTCTTTAATCACACATATATATATATATACATGCACACACACATACACACACACACACACTGATACATATACATACATAGATACACACACAAACAGTAACATAGTAAACTAGTATACATCTTATAGTAGTTGTAATTGAGAATCATAATCCATACAAACAGTGCCATTTGTGTTCAATTTTCTTTGCAACCATATCTGGTCAAGGGACAAAAATTTTACCTTGTTTCAAAATAAGTGCAGGTTGGTAGCAGGAAGGGCAACCAGCTTTAGAAAATCTGCTTCAATGAATTCCATCTAACCTGTGCAAGCCTTGAAAAGTGAATGTTAAAATGATGATGATGATGATGATGATGGGTATCTATTTATATCATCATCATCATCATCATCATCATCATCATTTAGCGTCCGCTTTCCATGCTACCATGGGTTGGACAGTTCAACTGGGGTCTGGGAAGCCAGAAGGCTGCACCAGGCTCCAATCTGATCTGGCAGAGTTTCTACAGCTGGATGCCCTTCCTAACGCCAACCACTCCGAGAATGTAGTGGGTGCTTTTTACGTGCCACTGACACAGGTGCCTTGAGGCTGGCAGCAGCCACGATCGGTTGGTGCTTTTTACGTGCCACCGGCACAGAAGCCAGTCAAGGCGGCGCTGGCGTCGGCCACGTTCAGATGGTGCTTTTTACGTGCCACCGGCACAGGTATCACAATTGCTATTCCATTTGATATTTATTTCGATGTTTATGTACTTATATATATATAAGCAAAACAATCAAACACTGAGATTTGAAATCAGATGTCACTACTGTTCATATCATCTGTGAATAAATTTTAAAATTGATGATATCACCACCAGTGACATAGGTGGATTGCAGGCGCAATAGCATTAAATAGCTATGAATTATAAATTTGTACGAAGCGTAAGGCTGCTTAACAAGCATCCATCTGCTAGAAAAAAAGACCTAAAGTCTTAAATGTATCCACCGTACCGTACCAAGATAACAGAGAAAAACAGTATGTGAGGAAAACAGGAAATCCCTTTGTCTGTCCTTGTTTGTCCCCTCTGTGTGTAGCCCCTTGAGGGCAATAAAGAAATAAGAAACGTTAGCATGCTGGGCAAAATGCTTAGTGCAATTTCGTCTGTCTTTACATTCTGAGTTCAAATTCCGCTGAAGAAGGCTTTGCCTTTCATCCTTTCGGGGTCGATAAATTAAGTACCAGTTGTGTACTGGGGTCGATCTAATCGACTGGCCCGCTCCCCAAAAATTTCGGGCTTTGTGCCTAGAGTAGAAAAGAATATTAGTAGTGTATTGTCCTGAAATTATATAATCTATACACACACACACAGATACGCCATATATGATTGTATATATATGTGTGTGTGTGTGTGTGCATATGTCATCATTTAATTCATTAAATGATATACACACACACACACACATATATATGTATACACACACACACACACATATATATGTATACACACACATATATATATATATACCAGGTTAGCCAAAGTCACCTGGCAGTAAACCAAAATTCCATAATTACTTAATATTCAATTTTATTTATTCATTCCAATTATGAATGTTTAATAATTAAATTCTGTGAGTTAAAATCACCATTTTTTTTTTTCAACATTTCTCTATTTATTAGTGAAGTCCTCATATCAAAAATTTTTTTTGTTTTAATCTTGAAATTAAATGCTTTTGATTTACTGTCAGGTGACTATTGGCCAACCCTGTATATATGCATATAAGTGTGTATATATATATATATGTGTGTGTGTGTGTGTGTGTGTATTAATTTACAGATAGTAGACCCCTCCATCTCATCAAATAAAAGGAATTTTTATTTTTATTTTAAATACCTACTGTATTATTACTTGGCCAAGTAATAAAACAGTAGGTATTTAAAATAAAAATAAAAATTCCTTTTATTTGATGAGATGTAGGGGTCTACTATCTGTAAATTAAAATATATTTCTTCATTGAGAATACTTTGAACCCCTGTTATGCCGGAATTTTTATTCCCTAAAAAATAATATGTATATATTTGTACATATTTATATATATATTTTTGCATAATATGTATATACACTAACTTGCATACATACATGCATGCATACTGATATTTTACCCAGGTATATTTCTTCCTTTCTATATGCAGCCTTCATTTTAGCTGATGCTGGTTATGATGTCTGGCTTGGCAATTCCCGTGGAAATACATATGGGCGCCGCCACATTTTGTATCCAACTTCCAGTGCCATGTTTTGGAGATGGAGGTGAGTCATTGGAAATAACGACTATTTCTCTTTCTCTCCCATTGTTAACGACTCTACACTTTTAGCACCTGTATTCCGTTACCTGCCTCTACAAAAAACGAACAGAAAATTTGAGAAAAAAAAATTATGATTAATAAATGATTTATTAATATTTTTCAATCAGCATGCATGCATGCATGCATGTATGTATGTATGTATGTATGTATGTGGTGTGTGTGTGTGTGTGTGTGTGTGTGTGTGTGTGTTTATATATATTTATTTATCTATTTTTATTTATTTATTTACCTTTGCTTGTGTTTTTTTTTCTTTTTCTCCTCCAGTTTTGACCATATGGCTGCATTTGACTTACCAGCATCTTTGGACTATGTTACCAACGTAACAGGCCAGGAGAAGCTGTATTATGTGGCGCATTCGCAAGGATCACTTATAGGCTTTTTAGCTTTCTCTGAGAATCAAACATTGGCCAAGAAGGTTTGTGTTCCTGAAATGTTTTTCCTAAGTTCAGTTCCGAAAACTCAAATAACCACACAGGTGCAGGCATGGCTGTCTTACATAACATCATGAATTTAGAAATGTCCTGTAACATGTCTGGTGTGTTTCCACATCTGCTAGATGTGGCTTGTTTTTCAGTTGAAAATAATTTGTTGCAGAAAAGAATGCAAAAACTGAGTGACACAAGCTGTGTCTATGCTAGAGACTAACAGACAGCATTTCACCACAATCACTCAACTAATTTTTTTACCTTATCATCATCATCATCTTTGTATCTATCTACATATTGGACACTAAACTCTGCTTGCGAAGACCAGTTGAGGCAAGTGAAATCGAAGTTGAAATCAAACTCAGTGACTGACATCCGTTGCTAGTGGAGCACTAAGAGTACCATATGAGTGGGATCGTTGCCAGAGCAACAAACTGGCCTTCGTGCTGACGGCATGTTAAACACACCATTCGAGCGTGATTGTTATCGCGTTGCCTTACAAGCACTTGTGCTGGTGGCACGTGAAACATTCGAGTGAGGTCGTCGTCAGTGCTGCTGGACTGGCTCCTGTGCAGGTGGTACGTAAAAAGCATCATTTGGACGTGGCCGTTGCCAGTACCACCAAACTGGCCCTCGTGCCAGTGGCACGTAAAAGCACCCACTACACTCTCAGAGTTGTTGGCGTTAGGAAGGGCATCCAGCTGCAGAAACTCTGCCAGATCAGATTGGAGTCTGGCGCAGCCATCTGGTTGCCAGTCCTCAGTCAAATCGTCCAACCCATGCTAGCATGGAAAGCGGACGTTAAATGATGATGATGATACACACACACACACACTGAAATATACTTACACACACACACTCACACACATACACATATATATATATACTCTTACTCTTTACTCTCTCTTTTACTTGTTTCAGTCATTTGATTGGGGCCATGCTGGAGCACCGCCTTTAGTCGAGCAAATCGACCCCAGGACTTATTCTTTGTAAGCCTAGTACTTATTCTATCGGTCTCTTTTGCCGAACCGCTAAGTTACGGGGACGTAAACACAACAGCATCGGTTGTCAAGCAATGCTGGTGGGGACAAACACAGACACACAAACACACACACACATATACACATATACATATATAGACGGGCTTCTTTCAGTTTCCGTCTACCAGATCCACTCACAAGGCTTTGGTCGGCCGAAGGCTATAGTAGAAGACAAAACTAACTTACATTTATATTTTTACTTCTAGATAAAATTAATGGTAGCGCTTGGCCCCGTGTATACAGTCGGGCATATTACCAGCAGTGTCAGATTTGCTACAATAATTGATGACAAGGTAAGATAATTAAATTTCCCACACAGTATGTGCTTTGTGTGTGTGTGTGTGTGTGTGTGTGTGTGTGTGTGTGTGTGTGTGTGCATGTATGTGCATGCACACGTGCGTGTGCAGACATATGCAGATGTGTATGTATATGTGCATGTGTACATGCATTCGTGCATGTATGTGTATGTGCATGCACATATGTGTGTGTGTGTGTGTGCATGTACATATGTGTGTGCACATGTATGTGCATGTGTGCATGCACACATGTGTGAGTGAGCAGGCATGTGCACATGCATTCATGAATGTGTGTACATGCATATGCATGTGAATATGCACATGCATGTATATATGTGTGCATGTATACATGTATATATGTGTGCATGTATATATGTATATATGTGTGCATGTATATATGTATATATGTGTGCATGTATACATGTATATATGTGTGCATGTATATGTGTATATATGTGTGCATGTATATATGTGTGCATGTATACATGTATGTATGTATACATGTATACATGTATGTATGTATACATGTATATATGTGTGCATGTATACATGTATGTATGTATACATGTATATATGTGTGCATGTATATATGTGTGCATGTATATATGTGTGCATGTATATATGTGTGCATGTATATATGTGTGCATGTATACATGTATATATGTATGCATGTATATATGTGTGCATGTATATATGTGTGCATGTATATATGTGTGCATGTATATATGTGTGCATGTATATATGTGTGCATGTATACATGTATATATGTGTGCATGTATATATGTATATATGTGTGCATGTATATATGGTGCATGTATACATGTATATATTGTGTGCATGATATATGTGTGCATGTATACATGTATATATGTATACATGTATATATGTGTGCATGTATATGTATATATATGTGCATGTATATATGTGTGCATGTATATATGTGTGCATGTATACATGTATATATGTGTGCATGTATATATGTGTGCATGTATACATGTATATATGTGTGCATGTATACATGTATATATGTGTGCATGTATATATGTGTGCATGTATACATGTATATATGTGTGCATGTATACATGTATATATGTGTGCATGTATACATGTATGTATGTATACATGTATATATGTGTGCATGTATATATGTGTGCATGTATATATGTGTGCATGTATATATGTGTGCATGTATACATGTATATATGTGTGCATGTATACATGTATATATGTGTGCATGTATATATGTGTGCATGTATACATGTATATATGTGTGCATGTATATGTGTGCATGTATATATGTATATATGTGTGCATGTATATATGTGTGCATGTATACATGTATATATGTGTGCATGTATATATGTGTGCATGTATACATGTATATATGTATACATGTATATATGTGTGCATGTATATATATGTGCATGTATATATGTGTGCATGTATATATGTGTGCATGTATACATGTATATATGTGTGCATGTATATATGTGTGCATGTTTACATGTATATATGTGTGCATGTATATATGTGTGCATGTATACATGTATATATGTGTGCATGTATATATGTGTGCATGTATATATGTGTGCATGTATACATGTGTGCATGTATACATGCATGCATGTATGCATGTATATATGTGTGCATGTGTGTGTGTGCATGTGTGTGTGTGCATGCATGTGTGAATTTACTCTGCTTCATCCTCAAGCTATCAAACATGAGCTAATCCTTTCTGTATTGTTTAATTTCTACCTGCAGGTATTATTCGATATATTTGGAAGGAAGTCTTTCTTACCTGAGAACCTAATCATCTCAACAGTTGCCAAAACAGTTTGCAGAGCTCGAAGGCTCAACTTTTTGTGCAAAGAAGCCATTAGGATTGCTGCAAACTTTGATAATCAGTACATGAATTCGGTAAGTATTCTCACCTTTCGTTCTTTTACTGGTTTTTCAATGTTGAGCAAGGTGACTCATCTCACGTCACACCTGTCCATTCTCACCTGTAAATGAGTAACTCTGCTGTGATGGACCAGTTTCTCATTAGGATCATGGATACTTATGCACCATGGGAACTGCGTAACTGATATGATGTGTCTTGAGACTTCAGGCAAAACTAACTTATATTTATATTTTTAATTCTACATATATTTTTTAATAATATATTATTATTATTAATAAAGAAAATTAATATTCAAACTCATCATAACGATATATATCGTTATTATGATTTTGGATATTGATTTTCTTCATTAATAATAATAGTATATTATTAAAAAATATATCTATATATCGCTCATATTAAATATATAAATACTTTAATAGTACGTTTATATATTTGTTTTGCAAGATTTTTTATGTGAAGACGTGTGTTGAAACAGATATTGTTGTATTTCGGAATGGTCATTTTGCCAGTTTAGCCAATAAAAATACACACACTATATATTTGGTGTTACTTATTACTTCAGTGTTATTTATTTTTTACATTAATCGTAATCTTATTTCGGCCAGAGTTCTTTCGTCACACTCCTGTGACTGCATCAGTGGTCCTTTGTTTTCTTCTTTCTTATTTGTGTCTCCCTTTACTAAATGTCAGCCATTTTGTATTTCTATTGTATGTCTTCATTTGCGCATGCTTATATCTCTATGTGCGTCTATGTTTATTTAGTGTGTGTGTGTGTGGGGGGGATGCCTGTAATATATAGTGCGTGTGTTTTTATTGGCTAAACTGGCAAAATGACCATTCCGAAATATAAAAATACTTTAATAGTATTAATATTTTTATACAATGGAGCACTCAATATAAATTCAGTATATAATATTCTTATTGAATATATTTACCTAAAGATTTATATTTTTAGTTCTAGATAAAAATAATGGTAGCGCTTGGCCCCGTGTATACAGTCGGGCATTGTGGTCATAAATGGACATCAGCTTCAAAAGTTTTGTCGGTCATATTAGTACCTAGTACATTTTTTTCCCTGTTTGATACTCTTTTTATTGTTATATTTCGGAATGGTCATTTTGCCAGTTTAGCCAATAAAAACACACGCACTATATATTTGGTGTTATTTTGCTTCAGTGTTATTTATTTTTTACATTAATCTTAATCTTATTTCTTTCGTCACACTCCTGTGACTGCATCAGTGGTCCTTTGCTTTCTTCTTTCTTATTGGCTAAACTGGCAAAATGACCATTCCGAAATATAACAATATCTGTTTCAACACACGACTTCACATAAAAAAATCGTGCACAACGAATATATAAGGCGCAGGAGTGGCTGTGTGGTAAGTAGCTTGCTAACCAACCACATGGTTCCGGGTTTAGTCCCACTGCGTGGTATCTTGGGCAAGTGTCTTCTGCTATAGCCCCAGGCCGACCAATGCCTTGTGAGTGGATTTGGTAGACGGAAACTGAAAGAAGCCTGTCGTATATATGTATATATATATATATGTATGTATGTGTGTTTGTGTGTCTGTGTTTGTCCCCCTAGCATTGCTTGACAACCGATGCTGGTGTGTTTACGTCCCCGTCACTTAGCGGTTCGGCAAAAGAGACCGATAGAATAAGTACTGGGCTTACAAAGAATAAGTCCTGGGGTCGATTTGCTCGACTAAAGGCAGTGCTCCAGCATGGCCGCAGTCAAATGACTGAAACAAGTAAAAGAGTAAAAGTGTACTCTTTTTATTGTTCTCTATTTGTTGAACTGTTAAGTTATGGGACATAAACAGATGCAGCGTAAACATCACTTTCTCATATAGACTAGTGAGAGCAAAAGCAAACCCAGAAATCTCTCTGGTATGGCTGGCAGGGGAAGAGGTTTCAGTATAGGTGGTGGTGGTGGTGGTGGTGGTGGTGGTGGGGAATAAGAAAGGACAGACAGACAGACTGTTCCTTTCCAAGCCATGACAGGAATAACAAAACAGAGAAAGAACAGGGAAATCAGGGAATAAAGATTGCAAAAATTAAAGCGATGGGGGCAGGGAAGGGTGCAAAGGTCAAGGCGCATATCTCTAACGAGTGACAAAATTACGATTATGATATAAAAGGTATATCCTATTAATTATGTTTAATTCCTTTCTTTTACAGTCTCGTATACCAGTTTATTTAACGCATTCACCTGCCGGTACCTCTACCCAAAATATGGCTCATTTTGCTCAGGTAAGGTTACAATGAAATTTTAGTCCAGTGCCTGAAAATACATCTTTATCATTAGCATTCTCTTATTCTCATGTTTTCTTTCATTATAAAACGTTTCTTTTGTTTGTTTTTGCAAAATATTCTCTCAACCCTTTTTTGATACCCAACCTGTCTGAGACTGCTTCTGGTTTTAAGATATAAACTTCTTGTCGGAGCACTGCATCCTTCAAAACTTCCATGCTTTCTGAGATTCACCAACACTACACCTGATTTTCTCCCCTCCATACACACACAAGCATGTATCTGACTCATACATTGTTCGCTTTCCAGACATTTGTACATTACTGCATACACTTTATACGCACTTTCTGACAAGTTGTGGTGCACCTGAGCACTGTATACAATAATTTCATTATATTATATTATATTAAAATAAGGTGATTCCAGTTTCATGTTAATGTATATATTCCAAACTAGTGTTTGGAATATCGACAAAGTTATTTCACTAAATCCTTCAATGTTATCAAAAATAATTAGAAATGAAAGCATTGAATTTCTGCAGAAATTTAATAGCAAAAGAAGTTATGTCCGTTTCCAAGTTTCTAAGGAAGACAAAATATTAAAAAAAAAAAATTTTTTTCAAATTAAAGTGAAAGCAACTCGTATAGAATGATGGACATCCCCCAAATATACATAATATATTACAAAGAGGGCAGTCAATTTTCTTTGTTGACTAATATATCTATACGAGCAAAATGCCCCACATCCAATAGATGGTGTGCTAACGATTCTGCCAGCTCGCCGCCTTAGATATCTTGCAAACAACTTGCACATGCAAGTGCTACCAGTCAAAAGCCCCGTATACCGGAAGCCAGCAAGTGTATGGGGGTCATCAGGAGAGAATGCGCGCCGTTTCGGGGCCTACCTCTCGATGGCATCAATGCGCACCAGCCCCCCTCACTAATATATGAGGCCCCGCTTGCTAGATCAGCTGGTTATCAAATAAAACTCAATATTCTTCTAGCCATCGCTCATCGTCTCTTTTTAACCAAATTCAGTGGCTAGCCTTCTCCACTGTAGATTGGATATCAGTCATGGTGGTATTGACTTTACGATGAGTTAGGCCTAGCGATAACAACTTCGATTTAAAAAATTATAAAAATTACACATTACAACCCAGCCTCAAACTTTAAAATAAATAATCATAATAAGCTTCTCTTCTGTCTTATGATGCAAATGTATTTTAAAATTTGTCTATTTGTATATTTTTCTCTCTCTAAAATTTCAGTTGGTTCGTTCAAAGGATTGCAAAAAATACGATTACGGTACCCAAGCAGAAAACCTCTTACACTATGGACACGTAAGTTTTTAAAGAATATAAACTAAAATAAAAAAAAAACAACTACAAGTGTCTTCTACTATTGCCACATGGTTCCGGGTTCAGTCCCTCTGTGTGGCACCTTGGGCAAGTGTCTTCTACTATAGCCTAGGGCTGACCAAAGCCTCATGGGTG
>NC_043015.1:45836525-45839025 GCF_006345805.1 Octopus sinensis
TGCTTAACTTCCCAAGCTAACCTGTCATATCTATCGACTTTTCTTTCTTCCTTATCGCATACCTTGTTGTTAGTTGGGCATGCTATATATATGATCCAGCATAGTTTTCCTTTCTCATTTAAGACTATGCCCGGCTTCCTATTCTCTATCTCATTATTATTATTATTATTATTATTAATTTTCTTCTTCTTCTTCTTCTTCTTCTTCTTCTTCTCATCATCGTCATTGTCATCATCATCATCATCATCATTATTATTATTATTATTATTATTAATTTATTATTATTATTATTATTATTAATTTATTATTATTATCATTATTATTATTAATTTTACTATTATTATTATTATTATTATTATTATTATTATTATTATTATTTATTTTTTATTTTTTACAGGTAATCAATACTTCAATACTTCAGAAATTCCAAGATATATTCGCAATGTCTCCAGGAATCATATACTACCAATTTGCTGACGAATTAAACGATAATCTTAGATCTGTGACAACAATTCTGAATGTGTGTGTGCGCACGTGTATTTGTATTTGTGTATTTGCGTGTATGGTAGATGTTGATAAATGCCTGTGTGCACGTGTATGTATATTTATGTGTGTGTGTGTTTAGGGCTTATTGCTTTCTTGCCGTCTCTACAGCTGTTTCAAACTACTTTAGATTGTGTTAACTTTGCGCTGGAATACAAATGCTATTCAAAACGGGAATCCAAGCCCCCCCCCCCCAACAGATATATAGGCTGTCCATAAATTATCTTTACAATTTGAGAAATTCAGTGAAAAAAAAAACAAAAAAAAAAACTAATGAAAAACAAAACAAAACAGGATAATTTCAGCAAAGTTTATTGGAAAACATAGGCAAGCAAATAGATTTATCTGAAACATCAGAACAATTCCGCGTGAGCTCCTTGGTTGCAAGCACCCCAATGAGTTATCCTTATCACTTCTTTTTTCTGAATTTTTCAAATTGTAAAGGTAATCGATGATGAGCGCCCTGTATATAATATATATATATGTATATATATATATATATATATATATATTGTATATATATATATGTATATATATATGTAATGTATGTATATATATATATATATATATATATCTATATATATATCAATTATACTAACCTCGACTTTTCAAATCCTTTTCTTTCTCTCTGGTTCTTCTTATATTCTCTTGTACCATTTACCATCAAATTCCTCTACACTATCATCTCCACCACAACACTAATCATCTCCTAGATCTTCAGTATTTCCTCAACCTTTGTATCATCCTATCCAACCTCGTGTTCCACCAGTCTCTGCGTGGTCGATCAAGTACTCGCCCACCTTAAACTGCTTCTCTTTCACGGACGAGGCCTACCAACAGCTAACTAAGGTTTCCATGAGATAACCAGAATATTCTCCAACTATACCAAGCATAGTTCACCAGTCCTTCTCACAGTTCATC
The DNA here is from genome assembly GCF_006345805.1 of Octopus sinensis. NCBI lineage: Eukaryota > Metazoa > Mollusca > Cephalopoda > Octopoda > Octopodidae > Octopus > Octopus sinensis. The sequence continues at coordinate 45,837,990 of NC_043015.1, forward strand.
AGCTCTATTTTAGAACTGTATGGTCACCATATAGATGACTATAATGGCGCTGCCATCGTTAGCCGTCAACAATTCCACACTTTTGTCTCGACAATTTTGTCAGTCTTTGCTCGAATTCACCTCTATCATCTTGGAAATCTCCCCCAACAATTTCCTGGACATCTTTGTCCTCATCTACTACCTCACCCACACACTCACCACTCTCGCCATCGCCTTCCATAAACCCACCCATTCCTACTCCCACTTTGATATTTCTTCCTCCTACTTCACTCACAATAACAGAGCCATAGCCATCCCTTACTCCCAGTTCCTTTAGTTTCGCCAGCTATGTGAATGTGACCACAATTTCGAGACCCAGTCATGCACAATACACGATCTGTCTCTTCACTAGATGTGGAAAAGTTCCCACTTTTGTCCAAGCCACCCTCACTCACGCCCGGCTCTCTACCCATGCACACTTCATTCCCAGCTGTTACCCTTTTCTTTTCACCATTCTTCAACTCAGTCGGCCTGTTTCAAGATCCCCTACACGCATTCTACCTCCTCCAATTTGATGGTACGACTTTCACCTTTTCCCTAACTCACTCCTTCCCTAATTCAATCGTTCTTGCAATTTATGCGGTTCATCCTCCTCCGTTCGTGCCCCACTCCTTCTTCTTTATTCGTTGTGACACCTAACCGTTCCCTACCAACACCACTGCCATATTTCTGATTCCTTCAGCCTGTACCGCTATCTCAAGTATTATATCTATTACCTCAAATGCTTTCTTTGCAATAACTTATATATTGGTCAAACTGGCTGACTGATTCAGAGATCATCTTCACGACATCTTGCTTAGCAACCAGACATTTGTCTCTCTCATTTTCCACTTTTCAAACCACTCAACACAATACCTTTCCATGTTTATATTGGCTTTACACATCGTGTTTGGTCTGCAAACTCCAGGCTTTGCTGGGAGCAGCGATTTATTTTCTTCCTAAACTAACACCCCATTCAGCCTCAGTTCACCATCTAATTTCCTCTGACATCTCCGAC
>NC_043015.1:45844025-45846362 GCF_006345805.1 Octopus sinensis
GCTGAAACCATCGAGAAGCTGATGATCAGGCGAAGAAGAAAGAAAGAATGAATGAAAGAAACGAAGCGAAAACGAAGATATACTTAGAAACAGTTATATTAATCGTTAGGAAGCTCTTCAGAGCCAATTTTACTGTCTGCTCGGTGCAGGCAAACTGGTTTAGTCTTTCGGTAGAGATTATTGGGTCAGAACAGACGCTGACGTAGATTAGTAAGATTGTGATTTCTCCGTATCCCGAATGCTCCACGGAGAATCGGTTTCGCGTTGCGTCTGCTTTATTCGGCCTTTAGTCGTTTACTTACTTCAGTCGTTGGACTGCGGCCATGTTGGGGCACCGCTTTGAAGGGTTTAGTCCAGAGGTTCTCAACCACTTTTTTTTTAATCTATTATGACGCATTTGTTTTCGTGCGCACACACATACACACAACACAAAATACCTTACTCCATACCCTAAAATAACAGACATGTATAAACGCACACTTAAACACACAAAACATGCAAAAGCACGTACACGCATCCTATTTTGAATCCGCTATTTTTTCTCTGAGCACCAAACTCGACTACCTCCTATTTCTGGTCAGTCAATGGCCACTAAAGTGACAAGTTTCACGTTAGCATATCTACCACAAATTATCCATTAATTTTTAAAATCTTCCCCATCTTTCCTTCTCGCTCTGTCCTCCCCCGCGTCTTCTTATTTTATTCTGGTGGGCCCACCCATAGCCATTCGATGCTTAAAAACTAGTTTTATAGAAACTTCTTTCAAAATTCCTGTTTTGTTTTTCACATGTTCACTTTTGTAGGGTTGAACTATGTAAAACGATCGAAAGAGAAACCTGGCTGTTTCTTCATATATGTATCTGTGCATGTATACCTTTGCGCTGGAATACAAATGTTATTCAAAACGGAAATCCCCCATTCCCCCACACACAGATATATATAGGCTGTCCATAAATTACCTTTACAATTTGAGAAATTCAGTGAAAAAAACAAAAACAAAGACAAAAAAAGAAACAAACAAACGCAAAACAAAACAAAACAGGATAATTTCAGCAGAGTTTATTGGAAAACATAGGCAAACAAATAGTTTTATTAGAAACATCAGAACACTTCCGCGTGAGCTCCTTGGTTGCATGCACCCCAATGATTAATATCCTTATCACTTCTTTTTCTGAATTTTTCAAATTGTAAAGGTAATTTATGGACGCCCTGTATATACTATATATACATGCACAGATATGCACAGATACATGCATCTAAAGCAAAATTTTTTCAGGGGCCCTTAAAATACTACTAAAATCTTATATGGGTTCTCAGGGACCATATAGATCCTATTCGAGAACTATTGGTTTAGTCGAACGAAGCGATCCTAGTGGTTAACTTTTAAGTTTGGTACTTATGATATTGTAATCTTTTTTTATCGAACTGCTAGCTTACGGGGACGTAAAGAAACCAATACCGGTTGTCAAGCAGTGGAAGCGGAAAATACAAACGTGAAGACACACACATACACATGCTCACGCACACACGCATACAAGTTCACATATACGCTCACACATACACACACATATATACTCGACAGGCTTCCACATACTTCCCGTCCACCAAATTCACTCACAAAGCGCTGAACAGTCCGCGGCTTAAGTAGAAGACATATGCCGAAGGTGCTGCGCACTGGGATTGAACTTGGAAATACGAGGACACAACGCGAGCTTCTAAACCACACAGCTATGCTTGTTTTACAGTGTCACACGACCTGCCAAATCTCCCCTAAATAACATTCTACCGTATTATAAATCTTTATATATAAAAGAGAGGTTGTGTGCTGTCTGTCTACTCCGATTTAGATTCCTAACTACTCCCACATTTTGCGGTGCAGTTTAACCAAACCAGGTATCTTATAGTCGTGATTCATATCGAGCCCTTCTGGGTATTAGCGCGCGTCTACGATGAATCTACGATTTAAAAAATAATTTACCATCATATTTTTTCCATTTTTAATGCATTTTTTGCTATTTTTTGGCTATAACTCTTTAAAAATGCTTTATAGTTATTTCCCTTACAAACCCGAGCAACGCCGGGTGATACTGCTAATATATATATATACATATATGTAACCCACTATGGGATATCAGTTATCCAATATACTGTTGGTAAAGTACCCAAATTCTTAATACATAAATGTTTTTAATTGCAATGCAATTAATTCATTTATTGTATTAAACGGGTGAAGGTAAAGAAATATTTTGTACCGTAAATTTATAATACAAATAAGAAAATGGAGAAGCAAATTTGGTTTGTTCATCAACTTACGGATATTATAATGTTGGATTATTT
>NC_043015.1:45846462-45848962 GCF_006345805.1 Octopus sinensis
CAAACAACATATTCTTTTACTTTTGGGTTAAAAGAATATGGTACAAACCGGAATTTTAAAACAAGTAAAGTTACCTTCTCGAATCATATAGACTCTTAACGAACGGTTTCTGGGTTTCCATGGTGCATATATTCCCCACCTGGACAGGACGCCGGTCCACCAATTTTTTTTTTTTCTTACGAGAGTTCCGAACCCAAGTTGCATACAGCCAATCAGAGCTCACCTTGACCTTGTTTTTCAAACAATGAAAAAACAGAGTACAAGACATACAACACAAGGAATATTCCCCTTCTTCAGTTGTCCCTGTTTCGTCTACTCCGTGTTTCAATTATTCGGTAGCCATGATAAAACTCCGAGTTTTGGATATCATGGCTACCGAATAATTGTCACATATTACATTTACAGATGAATTCCTCTCTTTCTTTCGTTGTCTTACCATTTCTATCAATATATATATAAGCAATAATAAATCTCTGAGCGAGATGTAAACAGTAAGCGCTCGACAACGTAAAGTATACTAGCCATCTTAATATGGCTAACCACTAGGGGTGGGGCGTGTTACTGTAGCTTTTTAGCCCCAGGAGATCATCGTCTCCAGCTGGCTTTAGAACACAATCCTGTGCGAATATCATTAAAGGGCACAGGATTGTGTCTAAGCCAGCTGGAGACGATGATCTCCTGGGGCTAAAAAGCTACAGTAATACCCCCCACCCCTAGTGGTTAGCCATATTAAGATGGCTAGTATATTTTACGTTATATATATATATATATATATATATATATATAACGTAAAATATACTAGCCATCTTAATATGGCTAACCACTAGGGGTGGGGGGTATTACTGTAGCTTTTTAGCCCCAGGAGATCATCGTCTCCAGCTGGCTTTAGACACAATCCTGTGCCCTTTATGATATTCGCACAGGATTGTGTCTAAAGCCAGCTGGAGACGATGATCTCCTGGGGCTAAAAAGCTACAGTAACACGCCCCACCCCTAGTGGTTAGCCATATTAAGAATGGCTAGTATACTTTACGTTGTCGAGCGCTTACTGTTTACATCTCGCTCAGAGATTTATTATTGCTTATATATATATTGATAGAAATGGTAAGACAACGAAAGAAAGAGAGGAATTCATCTGTAAATTAATATGTGACAATTATTCGGTAGCCATGATATCCAAAACTCGGAGTTTTATCATGGCTACCGAATAATTGAAACATATATATATATATATTATAGAAGGAGCTTCTACAGGACTAGAACTGTTTCATTAAAATGAAATCATTGATTTCATTTGAATGAAACAGTTCTAGTCCTGTAGAAGCTCCTTCTATAAAATAATTAATTTACTCTGCTATGTATTGAGTACCTTATTTACTGTGGTTACCCCCGACTCAACCCGGGACCTACATATATAATATATATATATATATATATATATATATATAAAATGAGTGAGTGAGTGAGTGAGCGAGCGACGAGAGAGGATTTACGCATACAAGACAGCAAAATTGTCAAAACAAGCGTGAAAACACAAGCAAATTGGTCAGATGCGAACAATTTTAAAACAATACAAAAACTTGTAAAGAAGCAATACATATCTCCTCTCCACAAAATTTCCTTGCGGTTTATAGAAGTAGCGTCGCCGTGATATCTGGTTCCACATCACCGTAATGAATAAAAGTAATATATTAAAGGGAACGAAGGAAGTGAGGATAGTAAGAATCACAGATTCATCATTTGAGACGTGTCTGAGATAGCAAGAATTATGAGCATACTGATGGGGTTAAAATAACCTGTTCTTCTTATCCTCGTGAAATTTTGAGTTTCTGTCGGTGTTCGTATATATGTGTGTGTGTATGTGTGAGTTTGTGTGTGTATGAATGTGTGTGTGTGTGTGTGTGCATATATAATATATATATATATATATATATATATATATTATATATATATATGCATATCCATATAGACATGCAGAAAACGTACATATGCATGCATATGCATGAATTGTGTGTATGTGTGAGCGTGTGTCTGTGTGTTTGCGTGTGCGTATGTGTGCGTAAGTGTATGTGTGTGTGTGTGTGTCTGGATGGGATGATGCGTGTGTGTGTGTTTGTGCATGTGTGTATGTTTACGTATGTAAATATAGTGAATGTGTGTAATAGATGGAAAAGAGAGAGAGAAAGAGAAAGACAGAGAGAAAGAGAAAGACAGAGAGAAAGAGAAAGACAGAGAGAAAGAGAGAGCGAGAGAGAGAGAGAGAGAGAGAGCGAAACAGAACGAGAGAAAGACACAGACAGACAGATGCGTATGAATGTAAGTTTCCCAGTATTCAAATTTTAGGGAGATTTTGGCTGTTATTACCATCAGGTTAGCCTAACATTTAAAGGTTCCTTTATTGTTCAATGTTAAGTTACCTTGATCCCAAAGGCCTTCCATCCATAATATCTGTTACAAACATCACAGTTTTGCTTTGTACAGACAGACATACGTAAGTACA
>NC_043015.1:45858962-45873962 GCF_006345805.1 Octopus sinensis
TCTCATTGCAGTGTAAAACAATTGCTCCTTGTTTTAATATCTTAAATGTCTTTAACCTCTTAACACAATGTTACATATAACGAAAATTTTATTTATTTATTTATTGGTTTATTTAGTTATTTATTTATTGGTATTGGTGGGGTTCACCGTTTAGTTTCTCTTGCAGCTCTGCTATCCGAGCTGTTGTATTTTTAAATATCGGATCTTTTCGACTTGAACGGCAGTTTTTTTCTAGCGGTGTCATATGAAATTGTTACCCATAATTATGACCCTAGTATCGATCTATTGCATTGCAATCTGTTTTAGGGTTAGGGTTAGTTAGGGTTAGGGTTAGGGGTGGGGGAAGGATATCTTTTTTTCTTCAGAAATGTAAATAAACCCAATCTGTTTCTTAAACGAGGAACATATTCATACGGCACAGAATGTTTTCACCTCAATAGACGTCATTGATTGGTTGAAATTGCAGAAATTGAAGAAAAAAAACAACAAATATCTTACAAACTATAGAATTTTCTCAATAAAGCCAAGAGAAAAAAGATGTTTTATAAACACATTCTACCAGTATACGAAGTTTAAAAGTGTTTAGTTACGTGGAAATTATTTTAAAAAAACTGCCGTTCAAACCGAAAAGATCCCAAATATCTATTTAATGTATTATTTTAGCCATTCTGCTTTTCCTAAACGTTACTGAGTAACTTCCTACTAGAGACATATTTTCATATTACTCGATGCATCTAAATGGTGATCTTAATCTAAACAGGCTTACTTATTCGCTTTTGAAAAATAAAACTTCAAATTTAGGTGGAGAACCTCTTTGGTGTAATGTTATTACGACGTTGCTGGGTTTGATAGCTCTCTGGTTTAACTCCGGAGGGTGATTACCCACCCCTTTTTTTCCCGTACAAGGGATTTTGTTTTTCTTTTCGGCGCAATAGATTGTAAGCTAATGTTCATAGCTGCAAAAAGGTGGCGAGTTGGCAGAATCGTTAGCACGCCGGGCGAAATGCGTAGCCATATTTCGTCTACCGTTACGTTCTGAGTTCAAATTCCGCCGAGGTCGACTTTGCCTTTCATCCTTTCGGAGTCGATTAAATAAGTACCAGTTACGCACTGGGGTCGATATAATCGACTTAATCCGTCTGTCTGTCTTTGTTTATCTCCTCTGTGTTTAGCCCCTTGTGGGTAGTAAAGAAATAGGTATTTCGTCTGCTGCTACGTTCTGAGTTCAAATTCCGTCGAGATCGACTTTGCCTTTCAGTCTTTAGGGGTCGATAGATTAAGTACCAGTTACGCACTGGGGTCGATGTAATCGATTTAATCCCTTTGTCTGTCCTTGTTTGTCCCCACTGTGTTTAGCCCCTTTGTGGGCAGTAAAGAAACAAGAACAGTTAACACGCTTAACTATACTTCGCCCATCTTTACGTTCTGAGTTCAAATTCCACCGAGGTTGACTTTGCCTTTTCATCCTTTCGGGGTCGATAAAATAAATACCAGTTGATCAGTCGGTTCGATGCAATCGACTTACTCTCCCAACCCCCACCCCACCCCACCTCACCCCGTGCAATTACTGACCTCGAGCCAAAATTTGACACGAATGTGAAACTGCTTCTCTTTACAACTCATCGCTTCTCATTTCTCGCTGACAAATTCTAATTTCTCAAACTTAACCATCTTCATTTTCGTTTTTCTTTTCAATTTGTCTATCACACTCTTAGTATGTATTTGTTTCACTTTCTCAGAAGCCTTATATATAATACATTATCTATAGCCTCGTTAAAATTTCACCATCACACTCAGGGCTTAGTCTCTAATCAATTATTCTTATTTGTTATAGTTCTCTCTAATGAAATCAATTTATTTCGGTTTCTTAGAAACCTTACACATATATAATATGTACTCCAAGCTATCTACAAACATTACTTTATACTAATTTACTGTAGTTTACTGTTAACTCTTCAAATTATTTCTTTGCTTCAATTCTAATTAGTGTTCAACTTTTCCTACCTCAAACTAAAAGCAAAAACAACAATATCAATAATAATAATAATAATAATAATAATAATAATAATAATAATAATAATAATAATAATAATGATGATGATGATGATGATGATGATGATGATAATAATAATGATGATGATGATGATGATGATGACGATGATAATGATGATGATGATGATGACGACGACGACGACGACGACGACGACGACGACAACAACAACAACAACAACAACTACAACAACAACAACAACAACACAACAATAATAATAATAATAATAATAATAATAATTGTTTCTACCGTAGGCACAAGGCCTGAAATTTGGGGGGAGAGGGCCAGTCGATTAGATTGACCTCAGTATGCAACTGGTACTTGATTTATCAACCCCGAAAAGATGAAAGGCAAAGTCGACCTCGGCGGAATTTGAAGCCAGCACGTAAAGGCGGGCAAAATACCTATTTCTTTACTGCCCACAAGGGGCTACACACAGAAGGGACGAACAAGGACAGACAAACGGATTAAGTCGATTATATTGAGCCCAGTGCGTAACTGGTACTTATTTAATCGACCCCGAAAGGATGAAAAGCAAAGTCGACCTCAGCGGAATTTGAACACAGAACGTAGCGGCAGACGAAGTACCTATTTCTTTACTACCCACAAGGGGCTAAACATAGAGGGGACAAACAAGGACAGACAGACGGATTGAGTCGATTGTATCGACCTCAGTGCGTTTAATCGACCCCGAAAGGATGAAAGGCAAAGTTGACCTCGGCGGAATTTGAACCCAGAACGTAACGGCAGACGAAATACGGTTATGCATTTCGCCCGGCGTGCTAACGTTTCTGCCAGCTCACCCTCCCCATCTGCCATATATAAGCATGCCAAGACACCTCTCTCTCTGTAAATCAATTCCTCTCAGTGACTATAACCAGTCACCCTTATGGCCGTTACGCATAAATGCTTCTTTAGAACAAGACCCTCTTTACGATGTAGCCATGACGATGCTTATTATTTATATACGCTTGGCTTCCGTTATACAATCAAATTTGCCTTTGTAAAGATACGAGTATGCATTGAAACAATAGTCCGTCAGGCGTTACTTAGTTAATAAAGAAATATGTATGTATGCATATATTCTGCGTGTTTGTATTTCTGTGTGTATGTATTATGTATGTATTATGTATGTGTTTTCTCTTCTGCTTTTAAATATTTGAAGTCTTACTGCTAGAAAGGCGATGGGTCTATCGGTGGAATATAGGGGGGAAAAATCAATGTCACATTTTGAAATAGAGAAATACCTCGCATATATTTACTATTCAGCTTACAGATTATATTTGTAATATGCATGTCAGCCGGTTGGTTTCTTTCTCTGAAAGCCCAAGCTCATCAAGGTTGCCATTTAAGGTATTTACTCACAAAACCAAGTGCACCAATTATTAATGGTATGAATGTGAACTTTAAGGCGGCGAGCTGGCAGAGACGTTAGCACGCCGGGCGAAATGCGTAGCCGTATTTCGTCTGCCGTTACGTTCGGAGTTCAAATTCCGCCGAGGTCGACTTTGTCTTTCATCCTTTCGGGGTCGATAAATTAAGTACCAGTTATGCACTGGGGTCGATGTAATCTACTTAATCCATTTGTCTGTCCTTGTTTGTCCCCTCTGTGTTTAGCCCCTTGTGGGTAGTAAAGAAATAGGTATTTCGTCTGCCGCTACGTTCTGAGTTCAAATTCCGCCGAGGTCGACTTTGCCTTTCACCCTTTCGGGGTCGATAAATTAAGTACCAGTTATGCACTGGGGTCGATGTAATCGACTTAATCCCTTTGTCTGTCCTTGTTTGTCCTATCTGTGTTTAGCCCCTTGTGGGTAGTAAAGAAATAGGTATTTCGTCTGTCGCTACGTTCTGAGTTCAAATTCCGCCGAGGTCGACTTTACCTTTCATCCTTTCGGGGTCGATAAACTAAGTACCAGATACGCACTGGGGGGGTCGATGTAATCGACTTAATCCGTGTATCTGTCCTTGTTTGTCCCCTTCATCTTTCATCCTTTTGGTTCGACAAATGAAGTACCAGCTCATTACTGAAATCGATTATTTTCCTCTCCCGCCACTCTCTTTCTCTCTCTCTTTTACTATTTATCTATTGATCTATCTATCTATCTATCTATCTATCTATCTATCTCTGACTTTCTCTGAAAGAAAGAAAGGTAGATAGATAGATAGACTGACAAAGAAAAAGAAAGAAAGAAAAATGAAAGAAAAAATTTTTAAAATCATATTGATAGAACGAAAGAAAGAAAGAATGAAAGAAAGAAAGGTAGCTAGCAAGCTAGGTAGATAGATAGATAGATAGATAGATAGATAGATAGATAGATAGATAGATAGATAGATAGATAGATAGATAGATAGATAGATATGTTTCTTTATTAGCACACAGACAGAACAAATTACAAGGTAGAGCTTTCTTTGGGGGTAAAAAAAGGGGGGGGGGTTTCGATCAAAAGGGATCGTAAAAGGAAAGAAAGAGGACAAAAAAAGGGGTGGATTTAAAAAAAGAGGGGGAGAAGATAGATAGATAGATAACAGACTAATACTGATGGCGAGAGCGCACGTACCTCTAAGTAAACTCTAAATAGTCATTAAACAGATTCACACATACATACACATACACTTGATGCAAATACACACATAGACTGCAATACACACACACACACACACATACACACACACACACACACAACACACACACACACACGCATGCACAGACTTTCTTACATTCAAGCACGTACTCGAAATACTGTAAAAGCATAGACATACATCCACTAGGCAATAATGTACGTATAACACTCATAAACATAGTGACGTGCGCATACCACACACACACACATGCACATACACACGCAATCACACACACACACGTACACTCACACACACATACACATACACACGCAATTACACACACACACACACGTACACTCACACACACAACACACACATACACACGCAATTACACACACGTACACTTCCACACACACACACACAACATACACATACACATACACACGCAATTACACCCACACGTGCACACACACACCCGTACACTCACACATACACATACACACGCAATCACACACACACACGTTCACTCACACACACACGTACACTCACACCCACACACACAACACACACACACAACACACACATACACATACACACGCAATCACACACACACGTGCGCACGCACACACCTGCACACACACGTACACTCACACACACTCACAACACTCACACAACACACGCAATCACACACACACACACACACACACACACACACACACAATACACAAATTCTATTTTCAACCTAATTTTAACGAAGATTCGGGAAGTTTTTAATTAATCAATAAAAATTAAATTTAGAATAATTTCCTATTTCTTCTTCTAGATTCCCAAAATATATAACGACTTCTTTAAGATTGATGCATATACTGGTAGTGATGCAACGTTGTGAAGGTCATGCCTTTACCCTTGCCAAATATCCCCGCCCTCTAACACCGTCAGCGCCGCTTCCGCTTGAAACGAAAATTAACTTAAATAATTATTCCTGGTTTTGGCACAAGGCCAGCAATTTTGAAAGGAGGGGGAAGTCGATTACATTGATCCCAGTACTTCTACTATAGCCCCAGGCATTGGTCAAGCCGAGACTGCAATAGAAGAAAATTGTCCAAAGTGCCACGCAGTGGGATTGAACCCGGAACCAAGTGGTCTGGAAGCATGCTTCGTGCCACACAGTCACGCCTTCGCCTTTATTATCAAAGATTTAGGCGGCGAGCGGGCAGACACGTTAGCGCGCCGGGCGAAATGCGTAGCCGTATTTCGTCTGCCGTTACGTTCTGAGTTCAAATTCCGCCGAGGTCGACTTTGCCTTTCATCCTTTCGGGGTCGATAAATTAAGTACCAGTTACGCCCTGGGGTCGATGTAATCGACTTAATACCTATGTCTGTCCTTGTTTGTCCCCTCTATGTTTAGCCCCTTGTGGGTAATAAAGAAATAGGTATTTCGTCTGTCGTTACGTTCTGAGTTCAAATTCCGCCGAGGTCAACTTCGCCTTTCATCCTTTCGGGGTCGATAAATAAAGTACCAGTTTCGCACTGGGGGCGATATAATCGACTCAATCCCTTCGTCTGTCCTTGTTTGTCCCCTCTATGTTTAGCCCCTTGTGGGCAATAAAGAAATATATATTATCAAAGATTGCTTTCATTATAATTAAATCATGGGAGTGAAGACTCGAACTCAGCGCCCACGGGAGACGTAGTACTCCTGTCCAGACGAGAAACAGTGACCTAGAGGTTTAGTCGTCGGTTTATTACCATTTTGTCTTTTTTTTTCTGGTTGAAACCATCATATCAGGTATCAGATTTTGTTTCTGGTCTTTCCCCTTCCGTTGTTGCGGGACTTAAGTACATTATACGTTACCCTACTTAGTGTGGGTGTGGGTGGAGTCATATGGACACTCGTGGCATACAAAGAACCACAGTAGCGTAGCTGGTGGTGAGTAAGCAGTCCGATCCGAGCAACACTTTATGGGTGCGGCACTTTTGTACCTGCTCTATAAGCATGTATAGCGGGTGGATGGGGGAGGGGCTACCTGGGTGACCCACATTCTAGCTATGCCACTGACGTGCCGTGGACATTGTTTTAAAACTTAGAGGAGCCCTTCTGTCTACACGTCTGACCACGAGTTCAAATTCCACCGAGGTCGACTTTGCCTTTCATCCTTTCGGGGTCGATAAATAAAAGTACCAGTTTCGCACTGGGGTCGATGTAATCGACTTAATCCATTTGTCTGTCCTTGTTTGTCCTCTCTGTGTTTAGCCCCTTGTGAGCAGTAAAGAAATATATATCTTCCATGTGGGTAGAGAGAGAAACACAAACAGAAAGGAATGAGAAGAATCAGTGGGAGGTACAAGGGAAGGGGTTCTTTATTTATTGACTCTCAAAAAGGGTAGAAGACAAAGTTGATTGACTGCGGCGAGATTTGAACTCGAAACGCAGAGATCCAGAACGACTAATGGAGAGCCTTCTATCCGGCTCTCAGACGACTCATCCACATGGATACATTTAAGTTTATATTTCTGCCCCCACTCTCCGTAGCAGGGATCAGTCTACTTCAACATCAGCCCTCCTCAAAGCTGACGCCCAGAAGGATTTTAGCCTTGAATACAGTCACACACACACACACACACAATACTCTCCCTCTCTCATACACACATACACACACGCATTCACACACATACAAACACATGAACATTCCATGAATTTCCTTCAGGCAGTCATTATTTTCATATTTAAAAGAAATGTCTCTCTTCATAAAATGCTTACTTCGGAAGTCATAAGGTGTATCATGCAGACGGTTTCTGTAAAGAATGAAATAGTGCTATACAAGATGATCACAAACTAGAAATCTTAAGAACTTCGTCATACGTAAACCAAAGTAAATAAATATATGAATTCTATGCATCTTTTTCCTCGTAATTCCTTAATTTCAAATTCAATTTCTAATCCTCCCAGATATTATAAAGAAATGATTATTTCCCTTGTAAGAGCTGCGACTAATAGGCGAATCAGATGTGGGATCTTTTCGGTTTGACCGGCAGTTTTTTAAAATAATTTCCTCGTAACTAAACACTTTTAAACTTCGTATACTGGTAGAATGTGTTTATAAAACATCTTTTTCTCTTGGCTTTATTGGGGAAATTCTATAGTTTGTAAGATATTTGTTGTTGTTTTTCTTCAATTTCTGCAATTTCAACCAATCACTGACGTCTATTGAGCTAAAATACATTCTGTGCCATATGAATATGTCCCTCGTTTAAGAAACAGATTGGGTTTATTTACATTTGTGAAGGAAAAAAGATACCCTTCCCCCCACCCTAACGCTAAAACAGATTGAAATGCAATAGATCGATACTAGGGTCATAATTATGGGTGACAATTTCATATGACACCGCTAGAAAAAACTGCCGTTCAAACCGAAAAGATCTCAGATGTGTTTAGAAAATCTGTTTGTTGGTTTTATGGAAAATGTCGTGTCTTGTTTGATCAGATTCAGTAAGTCTAACTTCTTACTAAAAGAACTCCTTTATGATCAGTATTTTGATACTTACTTTCTCCAACTGTTACAATATTTATTTAATCTTTTGTTTTTGTTTAATTTAATCTTTTCTGTTTTGTTCTTACAACCCCATCTGCTTTCTTCCTCTTTCTCTCATTCTCCTTCTCTCATTCTCCTTCTCTCATTGTCTCCCTCTCTCTGTCTCTCTTTTTTTTCACTTTTCCTCTCTGTCTCTGTTTCTCTTACTTCCTCTCATCTCTTTCCCTTTTCCTTCTATTGCCCCCTCTCTCCCCTTCTCTTTCTCTTTCTCTGTTTCTTTCTTTGTCGCTGTCTCCTTCTCTGTTTCTCTGTTTCTCCCTCTCTCGTCTTTCTTCTGCACTTTCTCTCTCTCTCTCTCGCTTTTTCTATCTATCCCTCTCACTTACTCTCTCTGTCTGCCTCTCTGCCTCTCTGTCTGCCTCTCTGCCTCTCTGTCTGTATCCCTCTCTTTTTCACCATCTGTCTCGGTATCCCTCTCTGTTCCACCCTCTGTCTCTCTCTCCTCCTCCTCCTCTCTCACCCACAAGCCTACTTTCCTTTCGTTATTGTAAATTTGTGTCGTTTTTCACTTCCTGTCCTCCTCCCGCTCTGTCTCATTACCCCTATTTTTCTTTCTTTCTTTCTTTTCTTTCCTTTCCTTTCTTAAGGGCCGATACACTTGCTTGAAGGGTAAAGGGTGAGGGTCTTCTTCTCTGAAGACCTTCCACCATCCATCTCACCATCGAGTTTCTTACTACCTTTCTATTCCTCTTTCCCCTTACTTTTTATTCTGCCGTGATAAATCACTCAATGTTAAAAAAAAAATTAGGTCAACTTGGCATTTTGCTTCGAAAATAGGTCTCGACTTGGCGTTTGGTGTTTTTACTATTTTTGTTTTTGGTACCTTTTTTTCATATCCTGTGGTAACCAATATCGTTATTATTTAGGACAGCATGTATGGATCGTGGTCCAGCGCGCAACAGAAGATTCTTAGCATACTTAAAGTAACAATGCGGTTTCAATTCCCTACAGGGAATTACTTCAGCTTAGCCTACCAACATACTAGTCTAAAGTCTTGAAATTTAGCGAAAGAAGTTCATAGTTTCATAATTAATCACTTACAACAAATTATATTTCAAGACATTAATTATATGAAATTCCCGTTTCGTTTTTGTTTTATCCATTAATATCAATTAAGAATAAGTGTACGTGTATTAATTTAAAATTCAAACATGGGTGCATATGTGTGTGCGTGTGTGTGTGTGTATGTGTGTGTGCGCGCGTGTGTATGTATGTGTATGTATGTATGTGTATATGTATGTATGTATGTATGTATGTCTTTATATACAGTGTTAAAATACAGAAAATATAAGTGGCATTTCATGCGTTCTAAAAAAATACACGCGTTTCGGCATATCACAGCAAGGATTACATAACTCTCTGTTGAAACATTATACATCTTCTTAAACACCTCTTCAGTGTTTAGCAAAAAAGGCAGAGAGAAAAGAAGAGCAACAACAACAATCCCACAAGAAAATGTTATATCACCTGTAGGATTCGATCTCAGCAACTACTGTAAACCAAACAGCAGCGCTAACCATCACAACAAAGTGGCATCAGAGGTATGCATAGATAACCATGATGATTTATATACATTAGCAGTTGAATTCTTTTATATAGATTCCTACCCAGTGTTCAGCTAACTAAACGACATGTCAGTATTTTAACGAAATACACAGACAAATAAAAAGGTATCATACTATCTAATTGCTTTGATACGCGTGTCAAGGGAACGGTAGAGACGAGGAGGATGGTATAGAAAGAAAAGGAGAGAATGAAAGACGATAAGGAGAGACGGAGAGATCTTGCCAATTATATAGTAGACATATAAGTATTGTATATAACCATGAACTCTGTTACAAATATGTAATAAAAATTCATTACACATTAAATATCGATTTTTTTTCATTATGAACAAGACTAATTTTTGTGGGTGAGGTTTAAAATTGCCTGAATCAATATTAATACAAGATTGATACTTATTTTATCGATAATATAAAAGACAAAATTCGAAGTCCTGCATCAATGAACTATTAAATATATCCGGGGAAGGAGCCATATATGCTTTATATTCCCTAACATGTTTTTTATATCGATTATTCTCCTTTAAACATTAGTATATCGATTATACCTCTTTAAACTCATTCGGTTTTTTGGGGGATTTTTTGGCTGTTTTTTGCAATTATTCCCTCTTAAACATTCATAAACTTTGTGCATCAGATATGAGAGATTGATATTTTCACTGCTCGAAAAATGGTGGTAGATGTCAGAACTGGTTCGATAGAATGGTGAACCAAAAATCATATGGTGTTTAGTTACGACCTTTTGGTGTCTGAGTTTAAGGCAGTACATTAGTAGAGTCGTTATAACCATCGGAATGGAATGTGTTGCTTTATTCGTTCCGGCTCTCTGTGCACAAAATTCAAATCCCGTGAAAATCAACTTTACCTTTTCATCCTCTAAAAAACCGATAAATAAAGTAGCGGACACGTGCAGTGCATTGGCGGAATTGTTTGAGTGTTAAACGAAATGCCTTGTGCACTATATTCTTTACTCTCTCTCTCTTTTACTTGTTTCAGTCATTTGACTGCGGCCATGCTGGAGCACCACCTTTAGTCGAGCAAATAGACCCCGAGAGAGACAGAGGGTGGAACCGAGAGGGATACAGAGATAGAGGAGGGGAAAAGAGAGGGATACAGACAGAGAGGCAGAGAGAGAGAGAGAGTGAGAAAGTGAGAGGGATAGATAGAAAAAGTGAGAGATAGAGAGAGAGAGAGAAAGTGCAGGAGAGGGATGAGAGAGGGAGAGAAACAGAGAAGGAGGCAGCGACAAAGAAAGAAACAGAGAAAGAGAAAGAGAAGATTTGTAAGCCCAGTACTTATTCTATCGGTCTCTTTTGCCGAATCGCTAAGTGACGGGGGCGTAAACACACCAGCATCGGTTGTCAAGCAATACTGGGAGGGACAAACACAGACACACAAACACACACACATATATATACATATATACGACAGGCTTCTTTCAGTTTCCGTCTACCAAATCCACTCACAAGGCATTTGTCGACCCGGGGCTATAGCAGAAGACACTTGTCCAAGATGCCACGCAGTGGGACTGAACCCGCAACCATGTGGTTGGTTAGCAAGCTACTTACCACACAGCCACTCCTGCGCCTATCTGCTGTTTGCTTTCTGAAGGCGCATGGCTTAGTGGTTAGGGTAATCGACTCCCGATCGTAAGGTCATGAGTCCTATTGCCGGCGGTGCGTTGTGTTCTTGAGCAAGACACTTTATTCTACGTTGCTTCAGTTCACTCAGCTGGCAAAAATTAGTTGTACTCGTAGTTCAAAGGGCCGGCCTTGCCGCATTCTGTGTCATGCTGGAGCTCTCAGAGAACTACGTTAAGTACGTTAAGGATAAACACGTTAATTTCACGAGCAGGCTGTTCCGTTGATCGGATCAACTGGAACCCTCATCGTCGTAACCGACGGAGAATCAGTTTCTGAATTGAAATTCAGCAGGGGGATCCAAATTCTATCGGTGCCCAGGACTGATCCCGCGACCTCGGGACTAAAATTGCAATGAATAGAATTATAGCAGTTTGCTCCTGTAATCCAACGATGACGTTGGTCTTCTGACTTGCACGTTATTTTTATCAGTGGGTTCTGAGTTCAAATTCCGCTGAGTACAAATTTGTCTTTTATCGTCGAGAAGTTCCATAAATTTTTTTTTCATAGGTCTGGAGCCGACCTGGAGCTAAACGATACCAAAATACGGATTAGCTATTAAACAACGGATTCACCCAGGAAATATACATACATACATACATACATACAAACATACATACATACATACATACATACATACATACATACATACATACATACATACATACATACATACATACAACCAAGGTGCAGAATTGATTGAAGATTATAAGCAGCAATTTTATGTTTTCATATAATCCCATACATTTTCTATGGGGTTCAGACGAGATGATCCTGCTGAATTACCCGATACAGTAATATCAATAATTCTAAAGCTATTTTGCATGCATTTTGCCATTCGGCAAAATACAATCATCCTGTTGGAGTATAATGTAATTATGGATGACCATAAGAATCAGTAACTTATTCAGCATATCCAGAGAGGTTTTAGAGTTTATGGTTGTATTTGAGACATTATTCAAATACCGGCTCTTCCCTTTGCAGAATCCTTCTGGTCCTGTCATAATGGATTGGCGTTGTGTGCCTGTTGGAAGGATTTGTAAATTCAGTTTGATGAACAGTAAACGAAAGGAGAATTAAATGTAAATTGATAAGCAGATGTTTCGTCACTAAACATGAATTTGAGTCGGCCCGGATCTTTTCGGTTTGAACGGCAGTTTTTTAAAATAATTTCCACGTAACTAAACACTTTTAAACTTCGCATACTGGTAGAATGTGTTTATAAAACATCTTTTTCTCTTGGCTTTATTGAGAAAATTCTATAGTTTGTAAGATATTTGTTGTTGTTTTTTCTTCAATTTCTGCAATTTCAACCAATCACTGACGTCCATTGAGGTAAACAACATTCTGTGCCGTATGAATATGTCCCTCGTTTAAGAAACAGATTGGGTTTATTTACATTTGTGAAGAAAAAAAGATACCCTTCCCCCTACCCCTAACTAACCCTAAATCTAAAATAGATTGAAATGCAATAGATCGATACTAGGGTCATAATTATGGGTGACAATTTCATATGACACCGCTAGAAAAAACTGCCGTTCAAACCGAAAAGAACCGTCGGCCCTGCTGAGTCACTTAGTCCAGTATTTATGATACCAACAAAATTGCAGACGATTCTTTTTTTTTTTTTGAAGCCTTTTCTTTTGTGTGTGTGTGTGTGTGTGTGTGTGTGTGTGTGTGTGGTGTGTGTGTGTGTGTGTGTGTGTGTGTGTGTGTGTGTGTGTGTACGCCTTGAAATCTTATTGTAATCTACGTTTTGTTATCATAGTGCTGCATTTTACTGTTAGTAGCGATGACACTTATATACCACTGCCAGAGTAAAGGGGCGGGAAGCAACACAAAGACGACGAGTCACATGATATGAGATGTGGGTCACGAGGTCTGCCGGATGATTTGTCTCCACATGTCGAAGTAGATCGAGACAAAGATGGCCTTCCCGCTTTTCATGCTCGTAATATATATTCTGGTTGTATTTAATTGACAATAGGAAACAACATCCCCATCACCTTTTCATTTCTTTTTTGTTTTGTTTTTTTTTGTGTTTATTGTAGTAAACTTGGCCTTGCGCTTATTCAAGGAAAAATCAATAAAAACCTGGAGTCTATTCATGTGATCACACATTTTCCAAATAAACTCCGCCATACCCCCTTCCTCACTAATGTAAAAGAGAATAAGAATTATACAAAATAAAACAGGCAACAATATAACAAAAGAGGGATTACGGCAGATTTGCTGCCGAAATTGGACACAAATGTTGAAAAACCTACAATAATTCCTCGCTAAATTATTTTTATTTCACCACAAAATCCGAAAATAATTTGCTAAAAATCAATAAATTAAATTCTTCAATTCAGTATTCTCACGTAGTTCGAATTTTTTGGTGCTTTTTTGTTGTTGTTTTATCTTTGTATGTATGTGACAATTCTTCGTTTTGCATCATTCCTTTTTATTAATCAATATTTTTGTCTTTTTAATTTTATTAACCGTTTTTCTCTTTTTTTGCATTTACTTTTTTAATACGATTATATATTTCTAAAATATAAAACTTAACCTAATTCCTTTACAGTTCCCAGTTTCCCTTCTTTGTTATATATATATATTTTTTTTGTTTCTCATCATTAATTTCGGGAAAAAAGCTATATCTGGATAAGTTTGCAAAATACATCCATGAATGAATTTTGTTTTTCGCCCACATTCGAAACAAAACAAATGAACACAACATTAAAATGAAAAGAGAATTTGTTGACGCCTTATTTTAATAAGCTCACGTTTTGCTTTCTTTGAAAATAATAACATGCGCTCGCCGTTCAATCTGAAGGTGAACCAACCAACAACGAATCTAATTTAATTATTGATAAAAGTGATTTTCTTCTTCAAGCGTAATTAAAAATAGTCGGATGTCATAGGTTTTCTAGAGCATGTCTGTTGCTGGTCGTTTTATATACGAACCACTCGTGAAATCAACAACTACGACAATATGTGTAGCTATACCCGTTATCTTATCCGTTACTGGTTTGTTTATATGCTAACCACCGGTGATGTCAGCAACTTATAATCTTTTCTGCTTTAGGCACAAGGCTCGAAATTTTGGGGGGAGGGGGACAGTCGATTAGATCGACCCCAGTATGCAACTGGTGCTTAATTTATCGACCCCGAAAGGATGAAAGGCAAAGTCGACCTCGACGGAATTTGAACTCAGAACGCAAAGACAGACGAAATACCGCTAAACATTTCGTCTGGCACGCTACCGATTCTGCCAGCTCACCGCCCTCAACTTCCATATAATACTGCTATAAAATGCTGCTAATGACTGTTCTCAGTTCAACAGCGCTTGATGAGGTGAATAGTCACCTAATCAGAAAGGTTCCTTCGAGGTAAAGAGAGGTAAATATTCCATATCTTCTTTACTTGATGCATAAGGGTTCCATAAAATCAGAACAGTGGTTATGCACTTTAAGTGGATAACAAGGGATATATATATCGGGTTAACTAACATTGCACTACCTATAGGTGTGTGTGTGTGTGTGTGTGTGTGTGGTGCGTGTGTGTGTGTGCGTGTGTGTGTGTGTGTGTGTGTGTGTGTGTGTGTGTGT
>NC_043015.1:45878962-45896462 GCF_006345805.1 Octopus sinensis
ATAGAAATAAAAGAATAATGACATCACATCCACTGGACCGGAAAAGTAGTTCTGAGTCACCGTAACGACTTCGTTGATAACAGATGCGTTCCATCTGAAATTATTGAAAATTACGGATTTTTTCGGTTTGAACGGCACTTTTTTCTAGCGGTGTCATATGAAATTGCCACCCATAATTATGACCCTAGCATCGATCTATTGCATTTCAATCTATTTTAGGATTAGGGTTAGGGTTAGGGGTGCCTTTTTTTCTTCACCAATGTAAATAAACCCAATCTGTTTCTTAAACGAGGGACATATTCATACGGCACAGAATGTTGTTTACCTCAATGGATGTCAGTGATTGGTTGAAATTGCCGAAATGCAAGAAATTAAAGACCAAATATCTTACAAACTATAGAATTTTCTCAATAAAGCCAAGAGAAAAAGATGTTTTATAAACACATTCTACCAGTATACGAAGTTTAAAATATTTTTAGTTACCTAGAAATTATGTTAAAAACTGCCGTTCAAACCGTAAAGATCCAAAATTACTCTTAAATTAAAACGCCACGAAATTTATCCGAGAAGAATTTGGCCGTTTGAGCGCATACTCATTAGCTTCATTTGAATGATATTAATCAGATGAGGTTAATCCACTTCTGAGTGGGGTGGTTAGGATTGACCCATGTGCTTAGCTGATAATTTGATATTAGTGGTTCTCAACCTGGAACCATATCCCCCTTGAGAATCCATTTAAGATTTTACTTTTAACATTTATACTCTTTTACTCTTTTACTTGTTTCAGTCATTTGACTGCGGCCATGCTGGAGCACCGCCTTCAGTCGAGCAAATCGACCCCGGGACTTATGCTTTGTAAGCCCATTACTTATTCTATCTGTGTCTCTCTTGCCGAACCTCTAAGTGACGAGGACGCAAACACACCAGCATCGGTTGTCAAGCAATGCTAGGGGGACACACACAGACACACAAACACACACACACACATACATATATATACATATATACGACAGGCTTCTTTCAGTTTCCGTCTACCAAATCCACTCACAAGGCATTGGTCGGCCCGGGGCTATAGCAGAAGACACTTGCCCAAGATGCCACGCAGTGGGACTGAACCCGGAAGCATGTGGTTGGTTAGCAAGCTACTTACCACACAGCCACTCCTGCGCCTATATTTGCGTAATAATTTCGTTATACTTCCATAATAAACAAATTATTTTAATACTACATTTTTATACAGTTCCTAATATTTAATTATAAAAATATAATAAGATTTTGAAAATATTGAATAGTATGACGGTCCAATAGAACAAAATGGGTATCTTAGGGATCCATAGGCAAAAATAGTTAATAAATAGGCGCAGGGGTGGCTGTGTGGTAAGTAGCTTGCTTACAAACCACAAGGTTCTGGATTCAGTCCCACTGCATGGCACCTTGGACAAGTGTCTTCTACTATAGCCTCGGGCCGACCAAAGCCTTGTGAGAGGATTCGGTAGACGGAAACTGAAAGAAGCCCGTCGTAAATATGTATATATGTATATGTGTGTGTGTGTGTGTGTGTGTGTGTGTGCGTGCGTGTGTGTGTGTATGTAAGTGTGTATATGTTTGTGTGTCTGTGTTTGTTCCCCCAGCATCACTTGACAACCGATGCTGGTGTGTTTACGTCCCCGTAACTTAGCGGTTCGGCAAAAGAGACACCGATAGAATAAGTACTAAGCTTACAAAGAATAAGTCCTGGGGGTGGGATTTGTTCGACTAAAGGCGGTGCTGCAGCATGGCCGCAGTCAAATGACTGAAACGAGTAAAAGAGTAAACATGGTGTCGTAAACAGAAAAGTTGATCACAGCAGAATTTGAACCCAGAACTCCGAGAGAGAGAACAAACACTGCGGCACGTTTGTCCTGCAGTCCGCCGATTCTTTGAATCGATCACCAACACCACTCACTTTGTTACACCTTACTTCAGGCTAAACTAAAGGCCAAATGTGAATTTTTCAAAATGTTTACAATAGAATTTCAAGTAGTGGGAGTTTTATGGCTCTCTGCCAAATTTTTAAAATATAAATACTTTCAGTTTGTGAAAGCTTGTTTTTGCTTTTCTAAAGAAACGTAGAAATAAACGTACACAAACATACACATACACACTCGCATCACATATGCATATGTAAATATCTACACATCTATATATCTACACACACACACACACACACACACACACACACATATATATATATGCAAGCATGTACGTAAGTATGTATGTATATATATAGGGAGAGTTTACGAAAAAAAAACGAAAGACGAAGACAGGTGGTGTACAAAACAAACAGATGTATTAGTATAACGCTCAGGAATAGAAAAAGTCCTTTACGTTTCGAGCCTACGCTCTTCTACAGAAAGGGAAACAGAAAAAACAAGGAGAGAAAAAAATGTGTGTAGTGACTAACGATCTATCATGGCGACTAGTGCCGGACAGAAGGGTCAAACACGAGGAGGAAAGTAGGGGAGATAACAAGGTAAAGATGACCCCCAACACAAAGGTGCGTGAGTATATATATATATAATATATAATATATATATATATATATATATATGTATATATAATGCGTACATGACGGTCGTGCTCCAGTATTACCGCAGTTGCATGGTTGAAACGAATAAAAGAATATACATACACAAACGTGTCTGTGTGTGGTGTAAAGATACGATATAAGGATCAAAGTGTAGAAAGTTAGTGAGCTTCGAGCAGTCCTTAGAAGGTATTTTTTTTAAATACTTTTATTTGTTTCAGTCATTAGACTGCGGCCATGCTGGAGCACCACCTTTAGTCGAACAAATCGAACCCAGGACTTATTCTTTGTAAACCTAGTACCGACTTTATCGGATCTGTTATGCCGAAATGATAAGTTATGGGGTCGTAAATACACTAACATTGGTTGTCAAGCGATGGTGGAGGGTACAAAGACAGACACACAAACACACACACACAACAAACTCCGTTCAGTTTCCGTCTACCAAATCCACTCACAAGGCTTTGGTTGACCCGAGGCTACAGTAGAAGACACTTGCCCAAGGTGCCACGCAGTGGGACTGAACCTGGAACCATGTGGTCGGGAAGCAAGCTTCTTACCACACAACCACATGTATACATATTAAGTATATATATATATATATATATAGTTGTTGTTAAATGCTCGAAATACGAGACTAGATAACAGCCAACAACTGATGAAGGGTCGTTCTTTATGTTGCTTGTTTTGTTCTCCATTTGTGTCTTTCGTTGTTCGAAAGAATAGTTCATGTTCCATGTCCTCGTGTTTCGTATTCTTTGTTTTTCGTTGTACACGTTTCGTGACGTCCTGTGCCCACATGCGCATATAAATATACGTATAGATGTAAGTATATATATATATATATATATATATATATATATATATATATAAGGTTAATCCAAACGGGAAAACAGAAAAAACAACAACACGTGGAACAATTACAGTATTATTAATATTATTAGGCGCTCAGGAAAATGGAAGAAGGAGGGTATGACGTTTCGAGCGGAGCTCTTCGTCGGAAACATAGGAGAAAGAAAGATCCCGAGACGGGAGGACAGAGGAAAAAAAATTGCAGGTAGTCTTCACGAGGTCACATACTGAAAAGACGGAAGTGGTAAAAAAGGAGGAAAATGTTTTTTAAAAACAGGATGCATATATATGTGTGTGTGTCCATCGCAGCGTTATTCAAGAAACAGGAAGAGGGAGTGAGAGAAAGTTGGGGCGAAAAAGTACAACAGGGGTCGCCACCACCTCCTGCCGGAGCCTTGTGGAGCTTTAAGTTTTTTTTTCGCTCAATAATTACACACAACGTCCGGTCTGGGAATCGAAACTGTGATCCTCCGACCGCGAGTCCGCTGCCCAAACCACTGGGCCATTGCACCTCCACTATAATTAAAATTAATTGGAAAGAAACACAGAGCACCTCAAAAGAAATATGGTAACAAAAGGGTTAATGTCCACTTGTCCATCTGCGCATGGGTCAGATGGAATTTATTGCGGTAGATGTTTTTACAGCTGGATGCCCTTCCTGTCACCAACCCTCACTTATTTCCAAGCAAGGTAACATTTCCCCATGACCCGATCCTCCGACCGCGAGTGCGCTGCCCTAACCACTGGGCCATTGCGCCTCCACAGAACCAATGATATTGATTTTGGCACAAGGACAGCAAGTTCTGGGGAGAGATTAAGTCGATTACATCGAACTCAGTACTCAACTGGTACTTATTTGAACTTAGAACGCAAAGACGGACGAAATGCCGCTAAGTATTTTGCCCGACGTCCTAACGATTCTATCAGCTTGGCACCTTACTGGGATCCTTTCCGTTTGAACGGCAGTTTTTTTTAAATAATTTCCACGTAACTAAAAAATGTTAAACTTCGTATGCTGGTAGAATGTGTTTATAAAACATTTTTTTCTCTTGGCTTTATTGAGAAAAATTCTATAGTTTGTAAGATATTTGTTGTTTTTTTTTCTTCAATTTCTGCAATTTCAACCAATCAATGATGTCTATTGAGGTAAAAAAAAAACATTCTGTGCCGTAGGAATATGTTCCTCGTTTAAGAAACAGATTGGGTTTATTTACATTTGTGAAGAAAACAAGATACCCTAACCCTAACTCTAACCCTAACTAACCATAACCCTAAAACAGATTGAAATGCAATAGATCGATACTAGGGTCATAATTATGGGTGACAATTTCATATGACACCGCTAGAAAAACTGCCGTTCAAACCGAAAAGATCCCCTTACTGGAATCAATGAGATTGGTTAACCTTAACCCCTCCAAAATATTGCTGGTCTTTTGCTTTAATAAGAAGCAACTATTTATATTTCCTATGGACGTAATCCATATTCATCAGATTTTCCAGGGGGTGGTTTTCTGAACAGAATAGAACAGACGTCGGCGTTGCAACTGTGAAATATTGTAGTTGCCTTCCGTACAATCGATCCAGCTTCGACTGCCGACCTACGCAATCGAATTATAAAGAGCTCGTCTTATTTTTAGAATTGGTGCTTAATTTATTACCATTATGTAGTTTCCAACAATTTTTATTTTTTCTTTCAAAAGAGAAAACCTCACAATACCGGTTTCGGTATTTTAGCCGTTTAGTAGAGTCATCTTCTAAGCAGTCAATCCGGCTTCGATTCCCGGCTGACCGTCGTAGTCGCTTCAAAATAGAACATTTTTATTTTTATCTCAGTGTTTTCCGGAAATATACTTCTGAACACAAACGCGAGAACAGTCAGGCGTCGGTGGTGTATCGGTCAGCATGGTTGCTTTCCAAGCAGTCGACCCAGGCTCGACTTCCGGCCGACGCAGTCGCTTCAAAAGCATGAAATATATTGTTATTTGTTTTATTTCAGTATTTTCCAGAAATATACTTCTGAGCAGAAGAGAAGGAACGGCTAAGTCCGTGGTGTCACAGTCAGCAAAATTGCCTTCAAAGCAGATGATACGCGTTCGACCACCGACTGACGTAGTTGCTTTGTAAGAATAGAACATTTATTTTTATCGGTGTTTTCAGAAATGTACTAGGCTTACAAACTGAGGAAGAAAAAAAACCATGCGTCGGTGGTGTAACGGTCGATCCAGGTTCGAATCTCGGTCGAAGCAAACACCTGGAAAGTAGAGAATTTTTATTTTTCATTCAGTGGTTTCCAGGAATATACCTCTAAACACAAAGCGAGATCTAGACAGTCGTCGATGGTGTAACGTTTAACATGAGTACCTTCTAAGCAGTTGGTCCGCGTTCAACTCCCGGCCCCCAGCAAGATTTTCGAAAGAGCGAACTTTCACTTTTCTTGAATGTCAGTATTTTTCAAAAATATGCTACTCGGTCCAAAGTTCCAATCTATCGTTGCTTTCCTAGAGTGGAATTTTTTTTTTGTTTTTCAAGTCAGTATTTTCCCCGAATATACTTCTGAACTGTGGACGAAGCACATCCAGGCGTCGGTGGTATAACAGTCAGCATGGTTACATTCCAAAGAGTCGATTCGGGTTCAACTCACATCCGACGCAGTCGTTCAAAAAATGGTGTTATTGTTTTTGTCTCAGCGTTTTCAATAATTATACAACTGAATACAAAGGGGAAAACTGTCAAACATTAGTGATGTAACGGTTGGCATCGTTATAAATACTTCACAAGAGACAGACACGAGCAAGCAGGCGTCGGTGGTGTAACGGTTAGCATGGTTGCCTTCCAAGCAGTCGATCCGGGTTCGACTCCCGGCTGACGCACTCCGTTATAGAGGTATTACTTTTTATTTTTATTTCAGCGCTTTCTAGCTTATCAGATTTGGTTTCCTCCTAGATGGAGAAAACAATTAGACAATTGAGACTAATGTTGAAATTGGAGCAATGTATTGCTAAGATAGAAAGAATCATGCCTCTCCCAAAATATTTATGATGGCAGCTTTCAACACAAACTTGGAAAAGGTCAGGCGTCGGTGGTGTAACTGTCAGCATAGCTACCTTCGAAGCAGTCGATCCGGTCGGCTACCGGCCGACACAATCACATGAAAATTGAATAATTTTAGTTTAAATTCAGTACTTTCAAGAAATAAACTTCTCAATGCAAGGCTAGGCACAAACAGGTGGCCGGTATTGTAACGGTCAGCATGGCTACCTTCCAAGCAGTCGATCCAGGTTCGAATCCCGGTCGACACAGTCACTTGGAAAAGAAATATTTTTTTATTTACGTGTTTTCAAGAACTCTACTTCTCAGCATAAAGTAGCCCACAGACAAGCATCGGTGGTATAACGGCCAGCGAGGTCGCCTTCTAAGCAGTCGATCCTGGTTCGATTTTCAGCTGATGCAGTCACTTGAAAAAGGAATATTTTTATTTCAGGGCTTTTTAGCTTAACATATTCTGGCTTTACGAGGTTACCGAGAAGGAGTGGAATGGAATGGAAGCACTCCGTCGGTTACGACGACGAGGGTTCCGGTTGATCCGAATCAACGGAACAGCCTGCTCGTGAAATTAACGTGTAAGTGGCTGAGCACTCCACAGACACGTGTACCCTTAACGTAGTTCTCGGGGATATTCAGCGTGACACAGAGAGTGACAAGGCCGGCCCTTTGAAAATACAGGTACAACAGAAACAGGAAGTAAGAGTGAGAGAAAGTTGTGGTGAAAGAGTACAGCAGGGATCACCACCATCCCCTGCCGGAGCCTCGTGGAACTTTAGGTGTTTTCGCTCAATAAACACTCACAACGCCCGGTCTGAGAATCGAAGCCGCGATCCTATGACCGCGAGTCCGCTGTCCTAACCACTGGGCCATTGCGCCTCCCCACCGAGAAGGAGTATACTATAAGACAACAGAGACTGATGCAACATATTATTCAAATAGAGAGATTTGATTTAGTTTTAATTCAGTACTTTCAAGGAATATACTTCTCAATACAAGGCTGGGCACAGCTAGGCGTTTGTGTTGTAACGGTCAGCATGGTTGCTTTCCATGCATCCCACTTAGGCTCGACTCCCGGCCAAAGTAGTTGCAGCGGACGTGGAGTTTTTATTTTTATCTCAGTGTTTTCCTGGAATATACTTCTGAACGCAAAGGTGAGAATTGTACAGCGCCGGTCATGTAACGGTCAGCATGATGGCCTTCCAAACTGCCCATCGAGATTCGACCTACGTCCGACACTGTTGGGGGTGAAGGGTAGCATTTAGATTTTTTTCATCTCCATGGTTTTCCAGCAAAATACTTCTGAAAGCAAAAGTTGAAATAGCCAGGTGTGAATGGTGTAAGGGTCAGTAAGGGTCTTCTATGCAGTCGACCCGGGTTCGACTCCCAGCGGGCGCAGTTATTTGAAATATGGAGTGTTTTCATTTTTATTTTAGTGCTTCCAAGAAATATACTTCTTAAAAGAAATCTCGGACTAACCGGGCATCGGTGGTGTAACTGTCAGTATGTTTACCTTGCAAGCAGTCGATCCGGGTTCGATTCCCAGCCGACGCAACAAAAGTGTGTAATTCCCAATGAGAAGTTTTTTTGTTTTTTTTTTTGTTAATTATTATTTCATGTCAGTATTTTCCAGAAATACACTTCTGAATGGTAGAGAAAGTACAGCCAAGTGTCGGTGGTATAACAGGCAGCATGGAATACCTTTCAAACAGCCGATCGGGTCAACTCCCGGCGGACACGGGCACATAAAAAAAAAATTGTGTTTTTTATTTTTATCGTAGTATTTTCAAGGCGTATACTTCCGAACACAATCGGAAGAATAGGCAAAGCATTGGTAGTGTAACGTTCTGTATGGTTGCCTTCAAAGCCATAGATCGGGGTTCGACACCCGGCCAACGGGTTTGTAACAGAACGGTGATATTTTTATTTTTATCTCACTCTTCTCTAGGGATATACTTTTAGACACAAAGCTAGAAGCTTCCAGCCATCGGTAATGTAACGATCGCCATGGTTGCCTTCTCAGCAATCGATCTACGATTGACTCCCGGCTGACGCAGTCAGATAGTGCTCTCTATTTTTAACTGTTTTAAAGAAACTTACTTCTCCACACAAAGTGAAAAGCAGCAAGGCGTCGGTGGTGTAACGGTCAGCATGGTTGCCTTCCAAGCAGTCGAGCCGGGTTCGACTCCCGGCCGACGCAGTCGCTTAAAGAAATGTTTTTTTTTTTTAATTTTTATCTCAGTATTTTCCAGAAATATACGCTTTAACACAAAATTTTCGGTAGCCAGGTACCCATGGTTTAACGATCGGCATGATTGCTTCCCAAGTAATCGATTCGGTTTCGGTTTCCGGGTGACGCAGTTTCTTCGAAAGAATGGAAATTTTTTTTTTTTTTCCTCAATGTTTTCCAGAAATAATGTTTTGAACGAAAACGCTGGTGCAACAGAGCGTCGATGGTCGGATATTCGCCATGATTACCTTCCAAGCAGTCGATCCGGATCTTTTCGGTTTGAACGGCAGTTTTTTCTAGCGGTGTCATATAAAATTGTCACCCATAATTATGACCCTAGTATCAATCTATTGCATTTCAATCTGTTTTAGGGTTAGGGTTAGGGGTGCGGGGAAGGGTATCTTTTTTTCTTCAGAAATGTAAATAAACCCAATCTGTTTCTTAAACGAGGGACATATTCATACGGCAAGAATGTTTTTTTTACCTCAATAGACGTCATTGATCGGTTGAAATTGCAGAATTTGAAGAAAAAGAACAACAAATATCTTACAAAATATAGAATTTTCTCAATAAAGCCAAGAGAAAAAGATGTTTTATAAACACATTCTACCAGTATACGAAGTTTAAAAGTGTTTAGTTACGTGGAAATTATTTTTAAAAAACTGCCGTTCAAACCGAAAAGATCCGTCGATCCGAGTTCGACTACCAGCCGACGCAGTTGTTTCGAAAGAATGCAATTTTTATATTTACCTCGTGTGTTTTCCAGAAACAGAGCTTTGGACAAAAAAGCTTAGAGCAGTGGAGCGTCAGAAGTGTCATGGTTACTACGATTTCCTTCTAAGCAGCCGATCCGGTCTGGAAACCCGGCTGACGCAGTCGCTTGAAAATGGAGAATATTTATTCATATCTCGGTATTTTCCACGAATATACTTCTGAACACAAAACCAGGAACACTCAAGAGGATGAAATTTTTATTGTTATCTACGTTTTCCAGAAATGTAGTTTTGAACACAAATTTTGGAGCAACTGGGTGTCGGCAGTGTAACGATTAGTATAGCTTAGTATAGGCTATAAGAAAGAACTCAATACACGTTAGAACGAGCCTACAATGCGCGCGCGTGTGTGTATGTATGTGTGTGTGAAAGAGAGAGAGAGAGAGAAGGAAAGAGAGAAAGAGAAAGAGAGACAATATATGTGTGCGTGTGCGCTCTCTCCGTCATACCATAAGAATGAGAAAGGAAGGGATGCTATATGAATAAGGAAGGAAGGGGTGATGACAAACTGGTAGTGGGAGCGTTTCAACTCTGCGTGAGTATATGTGTGTGTGTGTATGTAAAAGGGAGGTATGTGAATGTGTGTGTGTGTGTGTGTGTGTGTGTGCAATGGAAAGAAAATCAAACAGCGTATCAACTCTAAAATACTACAATTAGCGGCCATTTTTGACGGCACTGGGTCAGCTAGTATAGCTTTAATACAATGTGTTATATTACAATAAAAGGGCGCCGACCTTTATATTGCAACTGTATTCAGACCAACCGACACGTTTAGCTAAAAATAGCAGCAATGTCTCCTTCAAATCCCAACCCCGCGCTTGATAAAAATGAATCCTC
Organism: Octopus sinensis; assembly: GCF_006345805.1. Lineage (NCBI taxonomy): Eukaryota > Metazoa > Mollusca > Cephalopoda > Octopoda > Octopodidae > Octopus > Octopus sinensis. Next base: position 45,889,263 of record NC_043015.1, read on the forward strand.
AGTATACAAATACTGAGAAACTAAAATAAATTAATAAATAACTAAATAAACAAATACATGAACAAATAAAGACGATATTGACACGACTGGAATGTCTTCTCATTGTATACATCAGCGACTTCAGATCTGACCTGATGTGAAAGAACAATAATAAACCTGTATGTAGATTTCATCCAGTAATATGTATGATATACAGTAAACCTATACAAGGCCGATAATACAAGCTCGCACGCAAACACGCGCACGCGCGTAAATATTAGGTGTGTACCATAAGTGCTCTGTTTGGTTTACCACTAAAACTCTGGTTCGAAGTGTAACTAATGAAAAAAGGTAGTGTTGAAGCTGCTTATTAAAGATAGCTGGAAGTGGTTAACCTTTGAGCGGTGAGATATATAATTAAAAAACAAAGAACGGACATGTTATGACTGATATACGACAGGCTTCTTTCATAATAAATACATACATATATATATATAATATATATTATATATATTATATATATAATATATATATATATATATATATATATATATATAAGTACATTAAAGGCTTCTAAAGAAGAAGTGAGTACCAGATACACAAAAATTGGATAAATTCAGTGAAATGAAAATTAAAAACGTTTACAAACTCGGTTCATCTTATACTGCAGTTTCGTCTTTTTCAGCAGTAAATATAATTTATCTGCTAAGGCTAGACTCTTCAGTAAGCAGCCTGTTATCCCAGAAGTACATATCAATAGAAGCATGTGCGACTCTACTGACTTGCATTCTCTAACTTTTTAATTTTCATTTCACTGAATTTATCCAATTTTTGTGTATCTAGTACTCACTTCTTCTTTTAGAAGCCTTTAATGTACTTATATATGAATAACATATAGCCTAATGGCTAAAATGTCTTTTGTGCTAGATCACCGGCAATAATCTATTTTATCGCCTTTTTACTATGTTATATATATATATATATATATTATATATATATATTTTTATAGAAGAGCTTCTACAGACTAGAACTGTTCATTCAAAAGAAATCATCAGGAAGCTCCTGATGATTTCTTTTGAATGAAACAGTTCTAGTCCTGTAGAAGCTCCTTCTATAAAATAAATAATTTACTCTGCTATGTATTGATACCTTATTTACTGTGGTTAACCCCGACTCAACCCGGGACCTACATATATATATATATATATATATATATATATATATATATAGTATAATTCAATATATCTAATTTCGGTGATCAGTAAATAAATTTTACTGATAATATGATATATTATATATCATATAAGGGGTTGCAGTCATCTCAGCGAGCGAGACAAGCTACCCTGAACTGATGCCGAGCAATAGACTCAGAAACATATGTCTTCAGGTGCTTAGTCCCAGCTGGCGGGGGTGATTGCCTCCCCTTTGCAAATATAAGGACACAGAAAATGTGTCAAAGCCGACAGGAGACGTCGATGTTTCCTAGGGCTAAATGGCAGTGGTGTAATTCCCTTACAGGACTGTCACATTGAGTTGACGGTATACGACCACTATATCGCTCGACCACCGCTTATTCAATATTTCTAATATATATATATTAGAAATATTGAATTTCTAATATATATATATTAGAAATATTGAATTTCTATATATATATATTAGAATATTGAATTTCTAATATATATATATAGAAATATATATATATATATATATATTATATATATATATATATATATATATATATATATATATCTTTGTCGAACATATCTAAGTTTATATATAATATATATATATATATATATAACTTAGATATGTTTCGACCAAGATTGGTCCAGGCATGGTCTAAACGACTGGCTTTGGTTGGCCCAAAGCTATAGTAGAAAACACTTGCCCAAAGTTCCACGCAGTGGGTCTGAACCCTGAACCATGTGGCTGGTGTGCAAGCCACTTACCACTCAGCCACTCCTTTGACTACCCATATATAGGGGTATATAGGGGTCATATATATATTATATATATACATATATATATATATATATATATATATATATATATATAGGGAGTCAAAGAGGAAGAGAGGGGGAGGGAAGAGAAAAAACCATACATATGATGCAGAAATTTATGTATGCATGCATCATGTTTGCGCATGCGTTTAGAGTTACAAATACAATCTTTTCTTCTTTTTTTTTCTTTTTTGGTGTTTTGTATTAGGTATGGTAAATATGTAGCTATGAATATAAACAGGTCTCTTGTTTCAGCCAGCCAAGCAGCTATACGGACACAGTTTTGCTCAGTTTGTGTGTGTGTGTGGTGTGTGTGTGTGTGGTGTTGTGTGTGTTGTGTGTGTGTGTGTATTTGTATGCGTGTGTGTGTGTGTGTGTGTGTACCAGGGTGTATGGTCTAGATGGCGACTGCGAGGTGAATAAAGAAAATAAAGATACTGTACGCATGAATGGCCACGATGTGAAATATATATATATGTCATGGGGTGTGTACAGCTTTCGTGAGAATGTATGTGTGCGTAGAGGTTTCCGTTTGTGTGTGTGTGTGTAAATGTGTCTGTGTGTTTGCGCGCGCATGCGTACTTGTATGTGTGTGTGTGGGTTTTTTGCGAGCCTTTTTGGTTTTGCACTTATTTATTTATTTCTTTTTTTTTTCTTTTCACAAAAAAATGTTTTTTCTGGAATGTTTTGATCGTTAGCAATAAAAAAGCAAAGTCGTTTACAAACTACTGTCCCAACTAGTGCTACTACTACAACTACTACCACCACCACCACTACTACTACTACTACTACGGTAGTAATCCGGTCGGGTGCAAATACCTCAGGGACGGTTCTACATGTTACGTACGAACACGATAGGATCATGAACATATGTGGTACACAGCGCTCCCTTAGCAGCGTTATAGCCCCCCCCCCCTCCGGGTAATTCAATGCACCGGGTCCAATACTTAAATATAATATTTTATTTATTTATTTATTGACAGCAAGCCACAATATGCAGAGAGCAGAATTGGAGCCCCTATACTCGTGTATACTCTCAACCCCCATTAAAAAATTTGCCATTAAAAAAACTGGGTTATCTCCCCACTAAAAAATTGAGCTTATGTGGCGACAAGAGATTGGATTAAAAAGGTTAGATCCTTTTGATTCAATACTTCAACACATTGTTGACGTTTGGCCTCCACAATAGGCTTGGTATGATTCGTTATAAAAATGTGTAGGCGCAGGAGTGGCTGTGTGGTAAGTAGCTTGTTTACCAACCACATGGTTCTGGGTTCGGTCCCACTGCGTGGCATTTTGGGCAAGTGTCTTCTACTATAACCTCGGGCCGACCAAAGCCTTGTAAGTGGGTTTGGTAGACGGAAACTGAAAGAAGCCTGTCGTATATATATGTATATATATATACATATATATATATATATATATACATATATATATATACATATATATACATGTATATATACATACATATATATATATATATAGCACAACCTACATACATGTATGTATGTTTGTGTATATATATATATGTATATATATATACATATATATATGACAGGCTTCTGATATATATATATGTGTGTGTGTGTGTGTGTGTGTGTGTGTGCGTGTGTGTGTGTGCGTGTGTGTGGATGTGTGTGTGTGTGTGTGTGTGTGTGTGGATGTGTGCGTATTTGCCACCACCTTGCATCGTTTACCAAGTGGTAGAGGTTTGCTTGCGACTACGTATAACTTTGCAGTTCGTCAAAAGATACTGATAGAATAGTTACCAGAGTTTAAAACAAAAAACAAAGATGAAAAAACAAAAACCTAAGTAAAATTATAAAAGACAAAGAATTAAAGATAACGCCTGACTGAAGTGGATCTGTCTTTTCTATACACCATTACTATATATATTTCTTTATTGCCCACAAGGGGCTAAACATAGAGGGGACAAAGAAGGACAGACAAAGTTGATTAGATCGACTCCAGTGCGTAACGGGTACTTTATTTATCGACCCCGAAAGGATGAAAAGCAAAGTCGATCTTGGCGGAATTTGAACTCAGAAAGTAACGGCAGACGAAATACCTATTTCTTTACTACCCGCAAGGGGCTAAACACAGAGGTGATGAACAAGAACAGATAAACGGGTTAAGTCGATTATATCGACCCCCAGTGCGTAACTGGTACTTATGTAATCGACCCCGAAAGGATGAAAGGCAAAGTCGACCTCGGCGGAATTTGAACTCTGAACGTAACGGCAGACGAAGAACTGCTAAGCATTTCACCCGGCGCGCTAACGTTTCTACCAGCTCGCCGCCTTCTGTTGCTATATATGGTGGTGAATGATATCTTGGTAAAACGTATTTTTCAAATCAGTAACTTTGGCAATTATTTTTAGATACACCCACCCTCATCTCTCAATTGACAAGAGACGACAGCAAATATTGAAGGAGGGTACTGTTTCCATTTCGGCTTTGCGAATGTGCGCGCTCACGTACACGTGAGGAATGTGGACGCGCACACAAACTTTTGTTGACAAAGAAGGTTAATTGCTTCGAGTAAAGCAGTAATTAATAAATTCTAGCGTGACCGTAGAAATTCCATGTCTGACAAACGTCCTTTGATGCATAAATTTAATGGCAGTTTTCAAACGGTGCTCCACGATTTGTTAGTGCACAGTCGGGGGTATCAGAGTGCATTCACAGATTTTTGAAAATATATTTTTAAAATTAACAAAATCGGTACGAATTAATGACTGAAGGATATGTTAAATATGATTATGTTAAACACAATAAAGGTGGTAAACAATAGTTTGGCTGTTCAGGTGAGAAGCGTGGAGGCACATGGCCTAGTGGTTGGAGCCGCGGACTCGCGGTCGAGGGATCGCGGGTTCGAATCTCAGGCCGGGCGATGTGTGTGTTTATGAGCGAAACACCTATTAAGGTAATGGCGAACTTCTGCTGACTCTTTCCCCACAACTTTCTCTCACTCTTTTCTCTTGCAGCTCACCTGGTGTCCCGTCCAGGTGGGAAACCTATATACCAAGGAAACCGGGAAACCGGCCCATATGAGCCAGGCGTGGCTCGAAAAGGAACAAAGAAGATATGTATATATATATATATATATATATATATGACGATCCGCTTGTCGGTGGTTGTCCCTGTAACATGAGCGCTTTGGTAAAAGTAACCGATAAAATAAAATACCAAAATTTACAAACAAGTAGCAGAGTCGGTTTGTTTGACCAACAACCCGTTAAGGCGGTGCCCCAGCATGGCGGCAGTCCAATGACTGAAACAAACAAAAAATAAAAGATAGTTTTTCTTTTTATTTTAAAACATATTTTAAAAGTACGGAGATGTACCTGCATAGCAAGTGACTTGATCTGTGATCGTGTGCTGAGACGAAAACAATTGCAGCGTGGAAGGTGTTTGTAAGCCGTTTAAGAAACACACAAAAGCCGTTCGATTCACTTCAACATTTAAGTTTAATTTGTCAAAATATTTTCGTCGCTTTAAGACCGCGACCTGTTCACTGACAAAAATCCGTGCTGCATGGAGATGCATGGAGATGCATCCGTAATGAATAATTGAAACGCAGAGTAGACGAAACAGGAACAACTGAAGAAGGGGAATATTTTTTATGTTGTATGTCTTGTACTCTGTTCTTTCGTTGTCCATGTTTTTGTTTTTGTTTTCGTTTCTCATTGTGTTCAACGTTTTGTTGATGTCCTGTACCCATATATGCATGTATATATACATATAGATGTAGGTATGGACATATATTTTGACAAATTAAACTTAAATGTTGAAGTGAATCGAACGGCTTTTGTGTGTTTCTTAAACGGCTTACAAACACCTTCCTAATATTTTAAAACTTCAGTGTAAAGTGAGCCAATAATAATTTTTGTTAAGGTTGCAAGCGAGGCGCACCACCAGCAATCTTACATTTGATCTTTGACAGTGTCACGAAATTCAGAAGAATGAGAGCCACTGATAAAGATCTTCGTAACACAAGGACTTGTGTTAAATTTATGTTAAACAAGGCGCAGGAGTGGCTGTGTGATAAGTAGTTTGCTAACCAACCACATGGTTCCTGGTTCAGTCCCACTGCGTGACATCTTGGGCAAGTGTCTTCTGCTATAGCCCCGGGCCTACCAATGCCTTGTGAGTGGATTTGGTAGATGGAAACTGAAAGAAGCCTGTCGTAATATATGTATATATATATGTGTGTGGTGTGTGTGTGTGTGTGTGTTTGTGTGTCTGTGTTTGTCCCCCTGCATTGCTTGACAACCCGATGCTGGTGTTGTATGTCCCCGTCACTTAGCGGTTCGGCAAAGAGACGATAGAATAAGTATTGGGCTTACAAAAAATAAGTCCCGGGGTCGATTTGCTCGACTAAAGGCAGTGCTCCAGCATAGCCGCAGTCAAATGACTGAAACAAGTAAAAGAGTAAAAGAGTAACTGCGCTGGCTTTGCAACCACGTGTTTTCACGTTCGATCCCTCTGCGCAGCACCTTGTACAAATGTCTTCTCAAGTCGACCAATGCCTTACGAATAAATTTGTTGGGCGGAAACGGCATTTATCGACCCCGTAAGGCGCAAAGTCGGAGGGCAGAAGAAGCGCTACAAGAATAGTCTCAAGGTCTCTCTCAAAGACTTCTCCATCGGAACAGAGACCTGGGAGACACTTGCTGCCAACCGCTCATCCTGGCGCAGCGCAATCACCGTGGGAGCAGGGACAGCCGAGGAGGGACGGATTCGGTCAGCGGAGCAGAAATGTCAGATGCGTAAGGCCAGAGCCGCCTGCACCAGTAGCACGGCCCCTACCCACTTCTGCCCCACCTGTGGGAGGGGCTTCTTTGCCCGGATTGGCCTCACCAGCCACCTCAGGTCTCATGGCGGCAGTTCCATCAGATGATGTCAGTTGGTCATCTTCGAACCGAAGGACGAACATTCATTAAGGATGAAAGGCAAAGTCGACCTCGGCGGAATTTGAACTCAGAACGTAACGTCAGACGAAATACCTATTTCTTTACTACCCGCAAGGGGCTACACACAGAGGGGACACACAAGGATAGACAAAGGGATTAAGTCGACCTCGGCGGAATTTGAACTCAGAACGTAGCGGCAGACGTAATACGGCTACGCATTTGGCCCGGCGAGCTAACGTTTCTGCCAGCTCGTCGCCTTCTTGTTTACTACTAGTCCTTCCATAAACTGCGGCCATTCAGGG